>NC_133327.1:38137944-38437944 GCF_042186555.1 Aquarana catesbeiana
AAATGTATTTGTCGGGTATTAGTGGCATACAGGGTACAGATAGGGACCACCTGAGTTTGCCACTGGCCTCGCAAGATAATGTAGTGTCCTCTTGGGTCTACAAAAGACTCAGAGCATTTAAATGGGGAACCCCGTTTGAATAGAATAGCCACTCCAGCTCGCTTGCGGGGGCTAAATGCCTGATAGACCTGAGGGAATTGTTTGGATGCAAAGGTGAAGGCGTCTCCTTTATTAAAATGCATTTCCTGTAGCAGGACAACGTCCGCCCCAGAATACCTGAGCTCTCTCAGCGTAAGATGCCTTTTTTTATTTGAGTTCAGACCGTGGACATTAAATGATGAATATTTCACTTTTATTGTTTCACTTTAAGCATTATTAAAATCACTGCTCCCCAAAAAAAACGACCGTTTTTAAAACTTTTTTTTTTTTTGCATTGATACATGTCCCCTGGGGCAGGACCCAGGTCCCCAAACACTTTTTATGACAATACCATACATATAAGCCTTTAGAATTTAGCACTTTTGATTTCTCCCATAGACTTCTAAAGGGTGTTCCGCGGCTTTCGAATTTGCCGCAAACACCCCAAATTGTTTGCTATTCGGCGAACACCCGATGTTCAAGTCGAACTTACCTTCGACTTGAACATTGGGCTCATCCTACTTGCCAATAACTGATAAAAATGAGTAAAATGTTATCTCTGGTTTGTTCTCTGGTCTCAAATTCAATCAGGTTCACTGAGAACTACTACTTTTGTCTCTGATGGGCTTCATGCATACTAAAGCATATAAATCCTTGTCGGCTAAGTTTTAAATGCCTGCCATGCGCCTCCTTTTTAAAATTTTTTTTTTTTAATTGATTGTCGATGTAGATTTTACATGAAGAATTGTGTGCAGACCCCTATAATGTGAATTTGATTTTCTCAGGTGGAGAACATGCTGTACCCAAAACTCATCTCCTTGAACTCTGCCCACTTTGATTTCATGGGCTGCAATTTTTCTGAGAAGAACATGTATGCAAAAGACAAGAGAGATGGCCAGTCCAAAGAGGGCAGTGGACGGGTAGCTGTGCACAAGGCCACAGGAGTTATCCGCAGGTAACAACACAACGCCATTTGGTCTGAGGACTGAGAGTTCTGCTGGACTTTTATATAATATTTTTATATATAATATCTCTGTCCGAGTTTTTGTTGCGTGTGCACCCTCACCTTTCTCTTTCTTTCTTTCTTTCTTTCTTTCTTTCTTCTTTCTTTCTTTCTTTCTTCTTTCTCTCTTTCTCTCTTTCTCTCTTTCTCTCTTTCTCTCTTTCTCTCTTTCTCTCTCTCTTTCTCTCTTTTCTCTCTTTCTTTCTCTCTTTCTTTCTCTCTTTCTTTCTCTCTTTCTTTCTCTCTCGCTCCAAGTTGCTCTCTCTCGCACATCAGCTGCACGGGCACATGCACTTTTTGTTAAAGCGAAGTTTTGCCTGGGGAAAAAAAAATTAAGTCAGCAGCTACAAATACTACAGCTGCTGACTTTTAATATATGGACACTTACCTGTCCAGGGAGCCCGCGATGTTGGCACCCGAAGCCGATCTTCGGATCGACTCCCAGGTGATGCCACCGCCATTCCTGTTAAGGGATCCAGGAAGTGAAGAGTTCTGACTTCACTCCTGGTTCCCTACTGAGCATGCATGAGTTGTGCTGCATGTTCTGAATGGTCCCTGCTGTCGTCTGGGACCTGTGTGTCGCTCAGAAGACAGCCGGGGGGGGGGGGGGGGGCGGCCTAGTTCGCCGCAGAAAGTTCAGCAATCTATGCCTGGAAGTGGGAGCAAATACCTGGATTTGACAGGTATTTGCTCTCCCCCTGAAAGGTGCCAAATGTGACACCGGAGGGGGGAAGGAACCTGATAAGCGGAAGTTCCATTTCTGGGTGGAACTCTGCTTTAAGGGCCAGTTCACACAATAGAAAAGCAGTCCGGATGCGTTCCGGATTCTTTTCCGAATGCACGTTTTTGATGCAGTCCAGAGTTTTTTTTTTTTTTTGTCCCCCATCCCCCCCCCCCCCCCTCTTTTTTTTTTTTTTTTTTTTTTTAACCTTAAATGAGGACATGTGTTCCAGTGCATTTTTGGGGCATTCCAGTGCGTTTTTTACAGTGTTCCAGTGCTGGAAAAATGCAATATGTTCGTTTTTTTTTTTTTTTTTTCTGGAACTGCAAGCACTGGTGTGAACTAAGCCATTGAAAACCATATAACCTACTTTCCATGCGTTTTTTGATGCAGAGAAAAAAAAAAAAGCACTGGACTGCATGTGGTGTGAACTGGCCCTTAAACAAGGTGGAAATAGAACTTTGTCATAATGAATTATTATTTAGGATATTTTGTTTCTGTGATTTTAAAACCTCATTTTGGCCCTCTTGTCAGAATCACTGCTTGCTGAATATTTTACTTGTCTTTGAGAAGCATTGTGTTCAAAATTAGCAGGAAGTTCTAATTCGGTAATTGGCAGTTAGAAAGTTGGCCAATATTCAAGTGAGACCCGACTTTCATCACCAGAATTTCTTCAGAAATGCCAATGCTTTACCTAACTGCACTCTTTTTCTCCTCGGTTTCAGTTATACCTTGGAGTGTAATTACAACACGGGCCGCTGCGTAAACTCCATCCCCGTGGCGTGCCATGACAACGGGCGAGCCACTCCACCACCTCCGCCAGCATTCCCTCCAAAGTTTACCACGGACATATTTGAGCAGGTAACGACATAACACAGATCTGTATGTAAATCGGATGGCACGTTAAGAATTTAGGCCTCATTCACACCGAACCTGTCAAACCTGCATTTTGATGTTTTTAAAGGACATTTCCAAACTCATAAATGCATGTAATGATTTTTCAATGGCGCCATTCACATTGTGTGCTTAGCTGTGTTTTAGGTGCAGTCAGTTTAGTTGCATTTAGAGAAAATTAGAATTCTGTGTGTCCAGGAATCAACTGGACACTCTAAATTGGGGATCCTCAAACTACGGCCCTCCAGCTGTTGCAGAACTACACATCCCATGAGGCATTGTAAAACACTGACATTCACAGACATGACTAGGCATGATGGGAATTGTAGTTCCTGAACAACTGGAGGGCCCCTGCTCTAAATGCAGCTAAACGTGCCAAAACCTTATTTAAAGGAGAAGTTCACCCTAACACTAAAATCCCTGTATCTACAGACATCTTTAACACTAGTTTAACACTAACCTATCTAACCCTGTAAAGAAGAAATTGCTATATATACCTTTTTTCAAGCCGATCTGACCCAATCCCACGCTGAGCTGTCAGCTGCGGTTTCGCTGTGGAGGTAGGTGCAGAGGACATAGCTGACAAGTCTATGGGTGATGTCGCTCCCCATTCATTTCACAGCCGTTGTCGACTGTGTCCTCCTGCAGAGCTTCCACCGCTGGAGACCGAATCGGATACAAAAAAAGGTATGTATGTTGATTTTTTTTTTTTTTTACAGGGTTAAATAGGTTAGTGTTAGATTGTGACTGTCTGTAGATGTAGAGATTTTAGTGTTAGGGTGGACTTATTCTTTAAAGCTGGAACATCTAAACGCAGGAAAAAGTGATCTTGGAGGCATAAAAATGTATTTTATATCCTCTGGTCATTTAAAAAATCTAAACACAGAAGTCCTAGTGCAAATAAAGCAGGTGGGGGGGGGGGGAGTGGTGTATGTGTTTCAGGGTAGGTGGGGCTGGTCACCTGACATGAGCCCGGCATAAGTCACGTGACCTGCAGCACATATAGACACAGTTTAGGCACCAGAAGTCTTCTTTGTCTTTTAGACCTCATTCACACCATGTGCAGAGGGGCAATTTTTTTTTTTTCTGCACCTGTCTCTGCAAGGACATAAAGAAAGCAATTGTTTTTTATGTGCCCTGTTCACACCTCAACACTGGTATCATCTGCTTATTTTTTCTGTGCAGAAATCTTGCGAAAAGTTGCTTTCTGCGCAGAAAAAAAAACTTGCATGACCTCAACATTGTGGTGTAAACAGGGCACATAAACAATGGTTTTCTTTGTATCCCTGCAGAGACCTATGTTAGAAAAATGCAGGTCTTTGTACATGGTGTGAACAAAAAACTATTCAAGTCAAATCTGCGTTTTTTTTTTTTTTTTTTTTCAATCAGTTTTTGTGCATGTATGGTGTGAATGAGCTGCTCCAGTAGATAGCCATGTGGGCTTCTGGTCATATGACCCTTAAGCAGAGAGTGAGTGCCTGCCTAATACTGTGACCCAAAAAGACAAAATTTAGGTGCCGCTCAGGTGGAGAGGTGAAGTCCTGACCAAACCGATGTGAGTGCCGGCAGGGACAGGGAACTTGTCCTAGCTCTAAGCTGCAGCAAAGTCAAAAGAAAAGATCCATAAGCCACACATTAAAGGCAAACCCATGTGCATGTAGTCAGATGAATAATGGCCTCAGCACGGACTCCAGCCAGGCCACGCCCCTAATGTGTTTTTGTCCGCCCCTAATGTGTTTCGCTCCACCCATTGAAGCTTAATCATGGAGAACCTGCTTAATACTGCTTATACACAATCTATCATTTCTACCTACCATCACTACTGACTTTACAACAGACCTAAACTTTGTCTTATGTTCACCCACTAACTTTGAATGCACATGTGAATGGGGATCCTTTTCTAATCTATGGATCAAAACTTGTTCGCTATAGAAAACTATCATTTCTAAGTCTATTCTATTTCTATGAATGAGCTGGGTCCCATTTGGGAATCGGGGATCCTTTTCTAATAGGATCTGTTAGCTGTGGATGACCTGGTTTTATTTGTGGAAGTATCTTTTTGAAAGACTGCCTATAATCAGATTCTACTCATAATCTGGATATGCACATACAGCACTAGATCCACTTCCCAGTCTGGTGGACTTTAACAACTTGTCGCCCATAGGGTAAATTCACCTGTACAGAAAATCTGTAAGGTGAGCTTACACTAGAACCCCCCCGTTGAACCTGAGACCTGCAATCACCCGCTAGGAGACATCAAGTTGCCACTTCACTGGTCCGGGAATTTGAAATCCCTGCAGCTTAATCTCCTAAACGTACCTCGTAAAGGTATGTATAGGAGGCTTTCTAATTAGTCGGCGCCATTGCATGGACGGTGCCGACCAATCAGAACCCGCATAGCCCGTCTTGTCAGCGGGGGGGAAAAGAAGGGAGAGCCACGGGGGATTTAAATTCCCTGGACTGGTAAATTGGCGACCTGATGTCTCCTAGTGGGTGATCGCAGGCCTCAGTACAGTGGGACTGGGGGGAGGGGGTCCAGTGTAAGTTTACCTTTTTTAAAGGTTTTCTGAAAAGGTGAACTTACCCTTTAATTGTACAAGCTGAAGTTAGAAGCTGATTGGCTACCATGCACAGCTGCACTAGACTTTGCACTCTCCAGTTTTAGTAAATCGACTCCACAGCCAAAAAAAAAAAAAAAAGTTTGGGGACTTAATTTCCTCAAAATATGCTAAACCCTCCCCTACTATGTATCCATTACTTCTACGCAAGAAAAACCGTTATACTAACACAGAAAGGGCCCTCTCCTCTGTAAACCGACACCTGGTTGAAATTGATTTATGCTAATCTTCTATTATACGAGCATACTTTTAGAGCCCTTTCACACTGGGGCGGTGCGAGCGCCGGCGGTAAAACGGCACTATTTTTAGTGCCGCTTTACTGTCGTTTTAGCGACGTTATTCGGTCGCTAGCTGGGCGGTTTTAACCCCCGCTAGCAGCCGAAAAAGGGTTAAAACGCAGGAGTTTTTTTAATGCCCTACAAGCGTACTGCTCCAGTGTGAAAGCCCTTGGACTTTCACACTGGAGAGACAGGAGCGGCTCTTTACAGGCGCTATTTTTAGTGCTGTATCGCCTGTAAAGCGCCTTAGTGTGAATGGGGTCTTAAGCTAAGTAAGAAAGCACAAGTGTTTGATAAAATCGGGGCCTAGTGGGTCTCTAGCCCACTTACCCGTGCCCCTCTAAATCCAGGATCTTAAAAAGTGTATATTGCTCTTTTATCTTCCTAAATTGTTTGATGCAATCTGCTGTTAAAAAATAAAATTAAAAAAAGCCTGCCTGTTTGCACATTTTTCAATTTTCCTGTAAAGTTTTACCTTAAATTGGTCATCTTAAGACCCCTTTCACACTAGGGCAGTTTTCAGGCGTCTTAGCGCTTGAAATGGCCTCTAAAAAGCGCCTGAAAACCGCCTCCCATTCTGTGCAGTGAGTGCTTTCACACTCGGGAGGTGCACTTGTGGGACGTTAGGAAAAGTCCTGCAAGCAGCATCTTTGGGGTAGGTTGGGAGCGCTGTATTTAGCACTCCCAAAATGCCCCTGCCCATTGAACTGAATAGGCAGTGCTTCCAAAGTGCCTTTAAAAGCGCTTTGACAGTGCAGCAAAATGGGAGTTTTTACCCTTTTTTTTTTTTTTTTTTTTTTTGAGTAAAAACAGCATCGCAAAAACGAGATGCGCTTTAGCGCTAATGGCCCGCGCTGCCAGTGTGAAAGTAGCCTAAAAAGGGTTGCAGGCAGCTGACAAAGGACATCTTATAGTGCTCTGAAACTGCACTTGGAAATTACAGATCTGCTTTATTACCTCCTTCATTTTTTTTAAGCAAACTTTTATATATGATGCTTTAGGTTAGGGGTCAGCAACTTGTAGATCGTGCACAGATGACTGGTAGATTGCGGTCTGGGCTTCCTGACCCACCATTCCAGAGCATCAAACAGATTGCAATGCAAGGGGACTACTTGGAGCTGTAGTAGGGAATAAGAGCCGCATAAGCCGATGGCTCCTGTCCCATGCGGAGTGGCCCCATTTACTGTAGTGATTGGCAGGCAGTAGCGTACACCAAAAGCAACAGGGGGCAGGACTGGTGCAAGGATTTTTGACACCCTAAGCGAAACCTCATTTTGCCGCTCCACCCCCTTTTCCCTGCCCATCTATACCCCACCTTTTTAATGAAGCGCTCCTCAAATGCAGCCTACCAGCGCCCCTTAAATGCACCTCACCAGCGCCTCAGCAGCGCCCATCAGATGCAGCCTCAGCAGCGCCCATCAAAAGGAAGCCTCAGCAGCGCTCTTCAATGAATGTTTCCTTGCTTCCATTCATTTGGGAGTCGGGACACAGACACAGTCCTCTGCCGTTGCTACGCCTCTGACACTATGTGCAAATGGAGCAGCGGCTGCCTGCTGATGCTGAGACTTAGTTGTTGCTGCAGAGAGAGGAGAGTAGAAACACCAGTGGCTGGGCGCCCTAGGCAGCTGCCTAGTTTGCCTAGTGGTAGCACCGGCCCTGACAGGGGGCTTAATTCCTGCTGCAGCATATCTACACACCTTTGGCTGCTGCATCAGCAGCTAAAGGGGGTATGGATTTGGGGCGGTAAAACTTGCAACTCAACGACAGGGTTTTACGTGTGAACGAGCCTTAAGGGTGCTGCTGCTGAATGCAACTAAGGGCTCATTCACAAGTGCAGCAGGCACTGCTGCTCCTCTAAAAAGTGATCCCAGTGTATTTGACAGGTGATGAGGAGGTGATATGTTGGCTCCTAACCACTTGATTTAAACCCATGATTGCCATGTAATGCACGTGATTGTGACACGGTAGTACGGCAATTACAGGTTTAAAATTGGTGTGAGGAGGCGACACTGTGCCCGGTGATCTTTGACTTCTCGCATGTTGTTCAGGTAGATCTCCACCTCTTTAAGGTTGCCTACCTCTGCTTTAGGTTTTACCAGAGTCTCAAAGTTCAGAGTGTGACACATTATGTTTATAAATCTCACCCTGTGAAACACTGTGTCTGTGTGTGTCCACTCTCCCAATCTCTAATGCCAGGGACATAATGACATAAAGTTATTAATGCGAAGATGACATGTCACAGCTTGCCCTATCATAAAGCATTGGCCAACAGGTTTTGACATGACCGGGCATTGTAACAAAAGTCAAACTGCGGTCAGGAGAACTAAACCATCCGTGTCACCAAAAGAAAAGCTTGCTGTCACTTTCTCATATGTAGAGTACACATTGGTAGAGAAATACTAAAACTGTGCATAGTAACCAATCAGCTTCTAACTTGACAATAAGCCCTGGTTCACATTGATGCTACTTTGAAATCGTGCTACTTCAAGTGAAATAACATGATTTCAAAGTAGCGGGTCAGCGCAATTTCAGGCGCTACTTGAAAGACATCTGTGCGGCTTCATGCACTGATGTCTATTGAAGGTGCACCCGAAATCGGCAAAAGTAGTGCAGGAACTACTTTTGCAAATCAGTGCGGCACCGCAAAGTCGGCGTCGTTACGATTGGAATGGTGCCGGCAATAGTCTGCATGACAATTCGCTCCAATGTAAATGAGGGCTAACGCCTAGAAGCTGATTGGTTACTATGCACAGCTGCACCAGAGTCTGTTTGCATCAGATGTATTAAATCTCCCCCTTTGTCACTGGAAAGTGAAGAGTATTTTTGAGTTATTATTATTTTAGTGTTTATTGTAATGTTCTTTCAATATGTTTTCCACGTTTGGACTTCCATATTTTTGTTACCGTAATAGAAATTTGTAACTTGACCACAAGATGGAGTTTTTTTTTTTTTTTTTTTTTTGCAATAGATGTTTATTGCATTTTTGAAAGTCATACAGATTATTCTGCTTAGCACTGAGACAACACTGAAGAAATGTCTGCACTCCAAGATCCCTCAAAATTCTTATTTAATGAACAAACATCCCAAGTGTTACAAACCGTTAAAATGGCAGATGCGTTTCACACACTAACAGGCGCGCTTATTCATTACCAAATGGATAAGCGCACGTGTTAGTGTATGAAACGCGTCTACCATTTGAACTGTTTGTAACACTTGGGATGTTCGTTCATTAAATAAGAATTTTGATGGATCTTGGAGTACAGCCATTTCTTCAGTGTTGATCGTATGCGGAGGTGAGCTGAGGCGGGCACCCGTGATATCATTAGGCTTCCTGTCTCACCTGGAGCAGTGAGTTTGTTTGTTTGGATATTTAGTACTGAGACAATTGAAATGGTGGTCTTGACATAAGAAAAAAGAAATAAAGTAAAATAAACTGAGGAACAGCTGGTGTTATAACATTCTAAACATCAATGGAGCACTATTTTTGACTTTTCCCCCCTCCTTAAAGAGACTGTCACCTTGCCCATGCAGGTCAGAGTCAGTGTGTCCCTGCAAAGGCCATCCATGACCCCCTTATATACACTTTCCTGTGTTTTCATCACAGCCCCCTGACTCTTCTGCAGCTGTCAACAATGCTCAGCACCTCTGGGGAATATGAGGGCTCATGTGATCTGCTACTGTGGTAGTGCCTGGGCCAATTGCTAGACCCAGGTGAGTGATGTCCCTGCTCCCCCAGATTGCCAACACAGCTGATTTTAGAGACCGCTGTGGAGGAACATGGAGTTGCAGATAAGGTGAGTATAGAGGATCAATCGGGGGGGTGCTCTTTCCAGTGACTCTGCATGGACAAGGTGACAGTGCAAAACAGTAGCGGAACCGGTGTATGTAGAACATATGTATACATTTTCATACACTCCTATTGCTTACTATGAGGCTTCGGGGGGGGGGGGGGGGTTTAGGGAACTTTGTAGGATTGTGATGGTTTTAATATTGACATATAATTTTTTTTTTTTTTTTTTTTTCAATGTGTTTTGACTTCTAGGTGGGCCGAGCTGTGGCCATCGCAGCATTGGATCTAGAGGAAAGTAACCCCTGGCCCCGTATTATCATGTCCGAGTATAACAGCCTCTCCAACCTGAGGGCCTGGGTGCTGAAACATGTCAGGAACACCAAAACCACTAATAGCGGGGGGTTAAAGAAGAAAGGAACAAAGACCCCACCAAAACCCGTCTAGTAAGCCTTGTGTAATACATTTTTCAGATGCAGTGCAGTTTTAACCGCTTCCGGACCACCCCACGTACATTTACTGCGCAGGGGCGGCCCGGCTGCGCAAAATCGCATATTTGTATATGATTTCGTGCACGCGGCGCACGCTGCTTCCGCTGTGATTGGACACAGCGAGAGCCAATCAGCAACCCACCAATCGTTCACAGGAGAGACGGATCAGCCGTCTACCTGTGTAACCAAGGCAAACGGCAGATCTGTCAGGAAGGGAAAGAGAGATCTTGTGATTCAGCTAAGCTGAATCACGGATCTCTCTTTACCTTCAGTGTGACACTGCCCCACACAGTTAGTAAGCACCTCTCTAGAGAAAACTTAACCCCTTGATCGCCCCTGGTGTTTACCCTTTCCCTGCTAGTGCCATTTATATAGTAATCGGTGCATTTTTATAGCACTGATCACTGTATCGGCGTCACTGGTCCCCAAAAAGTTTCACTCAGTGTCTGATTTGTCCGCTGCAATGTGGTCCCGCTAAAAATCACAGATCGCCATCTTTACCAGTAAAAAAAAAATAAAAGTCCCTAAATCTATCCCATAGTTTGTAGACTCAAACAAATCTATATACGCTTATTGGGATTTTGTTTACCAAAAATATGTAGAAGAATACATATTGGCCTAAATTGATAGACATTTAGTTTTTTTTTTTACTTTTTTTTGTTTATTTATTTTTGGATATGCTTTATAACAAAGTAAAAAAATATATATATATATTTTTTTTCAAAATTGTCGGTCTTTTTTGGTTTATAATGCAAAAAAAGAAAAGCGCAGAGGTGAGCAAATACCACCAAAAGAAAGCTCTATTTGTGGGGAAAAAAGGACGTCAATTTTATTTGGGTTCAGCGTCGCACGACTGTGCAATTGTCAGTTAAAGCGACGCAGTGCCATATCGCAAAAAATGGCCCGGTCAGGAAGTGGGTAAAATATTCCAGAGCTGAAGTGGCTAAAGTGTCTTACTGAACACAGTACTACTGTTTCTGTTTCTGAGCATAGTATTCCTTTCTATACACAGTCCATTGTGTGTCTGTGCTTAGTACCCCTTCATGTATGCGATCCAGTGGCACGGTACTCTTTCCAGTATACAGGAAAATATTTCCATTGCACACGTTGTTGGAAATGGCTTGTAGTAGGTGGGTGCTGTAGCAACTGCTGGCTGGGAGCTGGTATTAACACAAGTAATACTAAAGGTTTTCTTTTGTTAAAATAAGTTTTTTATACTTGCCCGCTCTGTGCAACAGTAGTGCATAGAAAGGTCCCTTACCACCTCTTCTGGCAGTCTCCTGCCAGCGCAGTCCACTCCTCCCTCTAGCAAGCTGGCTGCTAAGGAGGCACCCGTGCATGTGCACGCCCAAGCTGGGTTGTGTGCATTCATAGATACACAGCTTAAGGCAAGCCACACCCCCTGCTGCCTCTTCACAGGAGTTTGATTGACAGCAGCAGGAGCCTATGGCTCCGCTGCCCTCAGTGTCTCCTTTTGAAATCAGAAATTGAAGAGGGCGGCTCGGGAGCAGTGACAAGAGTCAAGTAAATATTTAGGGATGGGGGTGGGTAGAATAAGTAGTGGGGCCTTTATTTATTTATTTATTTATTTATTTTTTACTTTTTATTGTAGAGAATGCATTAAGGTAAAAAAAAAAAAACCTTTTAAGTTTAGAACCACTTTAAGGCATATGTCGCCAGCACACTGAATCTTTGGAATAGCGCCCAAAATTTTATCAAAGTGATCCCTTCACCGTGAAGAATTGCAATTAAATCCAAAAACTTTTGAATGCTATATCAAAGATCTACAGTGTGCTGACAATATATGTCTTCCTGTACACAGTCTGATGTGTTACACAGCATAGTACACCTTCCTGTACACAGTCCAATGTGTTACACAGCCTAGTACACCTTCCTGTACACAGTCCAATGTGTTACACAGCCTAGTACACCTTCCTGTACACAGTCCGATGTGTTACACAGCATAGTACACCTTCCTGTACACAGTCCAATGTGTTACACAGCATAGTACACCTTCCTGTACACAGTCCCATGTGTTACACAGCATAGTACACCTTCCTGTACACAGTCCAATGTGTTACACAGCATAGTACACCTTCCTGTACACAGTCCCATGTGTTACACAGCATAGTACACCTTCCCGTACACAGGCCAATGTGTTACACAGCATAGTACACCTTCTTGTACACAGTCCCATGTCTTACACAGCATAGTACACCTTCACGTACACAGTTTGATCTGTACAGTCTATTGTGTTCTTGAGCGTATTAGTTCTCCTGTACAGTGTCTGATGTTTTCCAGAGCACATACAACTTCCAGTTTGAACCTGAGCCCTGTGTGTGATATCTGTGTGCAATGCCTGGGTGTTTGTTTATATCCTTAGCCCCAAAGAAGTCTGTTGGCAGCGATTATTTCCAGTCTACAGGATGTAAAAGGCCAAGGGTGCTAGATGGGGGACATGTATAACTCTGGGGAGGGGATGAGTTGGCCAGTTTGGATTAGGGAATCGATAAAGGATTTTATCTTTTAAGCCCTTGTTCACACAAGTGCGGCTTTAAAATCACGCTACTTAAGTGTTATTGCAAAACCACAGATCAGTGCGACTTGCACCTCCCGATTTACATTGCGGCTTCATTTAACAGAAGTCTATACAAGTCGCAATGAAATCCAAAATGTAGTACAGAAACCTTGGGTCGCAGTGTTTCATACGGTTACATTGTCGGGGTGGAACTTGTAATGCAATTTTGAACTGTGAAGTCACATGACAAATTGCAGCAGTGTGAACCAGGGCTTAACCTACTCACATTGGTGACATGGGAATTTATAGATAGGCAACTCCTATCCTCATATTGATTAGTGGCTCCAAATTATTAACTACTGCAGTAGGGAACAGACACAAAAGATACACTCAGCATCTTTCCAAATAACTGTTCTGCTTTATTATGACACAATTGAAGGTTTTTATACACATGATTACGTAGGTATCACATTAATATTACAATTGTAGGTTTAGGGTAACAAGGGGCGTAACATAGGCAGACTAATTCCTAATCGAGACTGGAAAGAATGTAAACATGTAATGAAAACATTATTAGTGCTGTGTGCACAGTGAGGGCAGTGTGCAATACATACAAAATAGAATACAATTATATACAGAACTTACAAATTTCCTTTACAATTGGCAAGGACTTCCACAGTCTAGGGAGAACTGGAACATATTAGAGGAGTAAGGGTAGGAGATCAACTGCCATTTTTTTTAGCTTGTTTCTGTTTATTCTCCTCCAGCTCCTCATTGTCGGAAAACAGTCTGACCAGATCGCGGAGTTACAGCAACGGCACTACCACCAGCAGCAGCAGTCAGCAGAACTCTCCCCCGACCAAACCCTGCCCCAGCTTCACCTTCGTCTGTTCCAGCAGCAGCCAGAGTCCACCCAAGGGCAGCCACCGGTTCCTGGGACCCGTGAGAGGTAAGCTGAGCTCTGCTCAGTGCTGGTCGCCCGTCTTCACCCCTCTAGAGTACATCTGTCGTTTTTGGTCCAAGCAGAGTTGAAGAGCAGCCTCGGTGTCACCCGGGGTTTAGCAGCATCTCTGTCATTCCAAGTCTGGACTGTATACTTCCCCCTCGCCTATTTGTGTGCAGCCTGGAGATTGGTCCTTTTCTGCCTGCAGATGACTCTTATGTTGGCGTGTACGGGCTCTCCTGCAGCTTTTGGTTTTTGATTCAGCTTCCGTCTGTGTTTTTTATCCATGGGTTTCTATATTTCCAGTGGAGGTTTTATTTTCTTCATGGTAACAGGCAATTTGCACCTTCCTAACAAGAAATCTAATCAGGAGGATTTGGCTATTTATTCTATCCACTAAAGCATAACACATGGAGGGTATTTAATGACTGCCTTAGTTGCTCATTTTGTACAATAACATTTTTTTTTTTCCCGACTTAGGGTTTTGTATCAGTGACCAACTGAATTTACTGCATACTCATTATATCACTTTTTTGTTTTTAATGTGTTTTGTATGTCTCTGTTGAGGGGAGCGGAAGAAAGGAACCATTCTATGTGGCATTAAAATCAATGCTTCATGAGATTTAAAGCTAATAGACTGATCCAAAAGACACAAATTAATGCACATAGGTAATCATTATGTCTGTTAATGGTGTTTTTTATTTGTTTATTTTTTTTATGTGCAAGCAGTTCCTTTTTTATTTTTTGTATTTTTAAATTTTTTTTTTAATTGATCTGTATTAAACATGGTATGCATAGAGAGTACAGCAAATATTTTATCACCGAGTCTAAAATACTTTTTGTATTTTATTTTTTTATTTATTTTTCAATAAAAGGAGTACTTGGGTTTACAGTTTCTGTACAATAGGGACTGGAGGGTGACGGGGCGAAGTGGCACAAGGAATCAATCCGTTCATGTGCTGACATGTTTTTGTAGGAGGAGAAAACAGAGTGACAGACTGATGAGCTCATCACTACTGCTTCTCCTTTTTACTGTCCAGTTCAGGCTGGGGGGGGGGGCGGGCAGGCAGGCCCAGGGTTACCTGGGCTCAGAGGAAGTGCGTTGAATGATACTGGTCATCAGTATCAGCATTTTTGGATTGAATATAAATGTTACACAAAAAGCCGAGATTATTTTACCTCTTAATAAACTAATTTAATTTTGTTATTTTTGTCTGGAGTTGAGTTTGAAGGCTGCAGTCAAGTGTGAAAAAGGACACTTCTGCCTCGTTTCCATTGAGCGGATCGGTTTGGTTCGGTACAGTACGCTATTTTGGGTGTTTCCATTATGAAAGCGGCCCATACTGAACCGTACCGCTCCATTCAGGGTCCTGCTTCAGATGAGGGGCCATAGAAAATGGAACGGTTCGGTTAGGGCGGAGCTACGATACATTCCACTGATTGGCTGACAGAAAACCCTCTGCTGTGCTATGCTGAGGCATTTTTTCTAAACCCTGTATGGCCCCTTGTGGTCCCACTTGCAGTGGAAACGCTCACCAGAATAGACCGGACCATTCTAGGCCATTCAAACTGTACCGACCCAAACCGATCCGCTCAGTGGAAACGAGGCATAAGAAAGCTGCAGAAATACGCAGGTCTCTGTGTGATATGACTGCACCACCTCTCCACTTCATCCAATCAGAGAACGCTTTGCATTTATTCAGAAAATGCAGAGCATTCTTTGAATGGTACATGTGCTGAGCGGCTGACCTCCTATGTTCAGAATGCAGCAAGCTGGCTGCTCAACACAGGACCTGGAAGCAAGTGGAGATCACTGGAGTAGTTGTGTCTACTACAGTGATGTCCAGCTTCCAGGGGATTATCTAGGTATGTAACTATGTATAAAACGTGTAAAGGCAGCTAAAGGGTTAGCTTACTTTTACAGAAAAAATGTAAAGGTGAACTAATGCTGGACACCCCTGATCTCCACCCACCCCCCCACAGTCTGTGCTGTACTTGCCTCCAGGGTTGCAAAACTGTCAGCCAGTTTAGCGGTCCAGGCATTTGAACCCCCCCCCCCCCCTTCTGCCTTTTCTCTTGTCAATGATTGCAGGACGGATCAGATCATTTCTGATTGGTCACTGCTGTCAATATAATGCTACTCTTTAGATATGGCAGTGCTAAGAATGGGGAAATCTGTCACTTGGTCGGGATCTAGCCTCAGTTTCCCATCGGGCTCCGCCCACTTCTAGTACAAAATTCCTCGGCTATGCGCCTGTTGGAGTGACTGGGGAGGGAGTATATCCAGTAGGAACACTCTGACAGATTCAATTACTTGTTTCTGGCAGGTACATGAATCTGGCACATTCACCAAAACACTTTCACAACGAAATTTGAAACCTTTCTGAATTCCCCTGAGAGTTTCTGAAATTAGTTGGGCATTCTGGGAATTATGCATCATGGGTGAACCTTCTAGAATATGTTTATTTCTAAAACCCCAATTCCAAAAATGTGGGATGCTGTGTAATATCTACTTAGAAACAATGTAATGATTTGCAAATGTCATAAACCAAGATTTTATTCACAATAGAAAATAGAAAACATATCAAATGTATAAACTGAGAAAATGTACCATTTTAGGAAAAAAAAGGTCATTTTGAAATTGATGGCAGCAACACATCTCAAAAAAGTTGAAACAGGGCAACAAAAAGCTGGAAAGGCAAGTGGTAGTAACAAGGAAGAGCTGGAAGATCATTTTACAACTAAGTCATTTATTTGGCTACAGGTCCGTTGTCTTGTCAAATACAGTCCCCTATCATATAGTGTCTGCCCTGTACTGCGCAGGTGCAGTACGGAGGACAAACGAGACGCCGAAAGTCTCCGAAGTTTAACAGCTGATCATCAGCTGTACACGGCGCCTGCGCTTTTATTCTCACCCTATGTCCAGGTTCATTCCCTACTATCCAAGTGGACATAGAGTGAGAATAAATAGTTGCCGAGTGCAGCGAGGTCGTGCCCGAAGCGTGGCGAGCGCAGCGAGGTCGTGCCCGAAGCGTGGCGAGCGCAGCGAGGTCGTGCCCGAAGCGTGGCGAGCGAAGCGAGCCCGCGAGGGGCCCTCTTACACTGCCATCGCTAAGAAGTGCCGAAGCGCCGTGTACAGCTAATGGTCAGCTGATCAACTTCGGACACTTTCGGCATCTCCTTCTGCTCCGTACTGCGCAATCGCTGCGCCTGCGCAGTACGGAGCGGACACTATCCGATAGGAGGACAGTATATGTCAGAACACCGTAACCTGATCAGGTATAAAAAGAGCATTTTAGAAAGTCAGAGTGTCTCAGAAGTAAAGGTGGGCAGAGGTTCACCAATCTGTGAAAAGCTGCATCTAAAAATTGTTGAGCAATTTTAGAATAATGTTCTTAAACCTAAAATCGCAAAGACTTTAAATATATAATCATCTACAGTACTTAATATCAAAAGATACAGAAAATCTGGAGAAATCTCCGTGCATAAGGGACAAGGCCGAAACACAATACTGGATGCCTGTGATCTTCGGGCCATCAGATGGCACTCCATTAAAAACAGGCATGATTCTGTAATGGGCATCACTGCATGGGCTCAGGAATACTTCCAAACATCACTGTCTCTGAACACTGCCATGCCATTAAAAAATGCAAGGTAAAGCTCTATCATACACAGAGGAATCCGTATCTGAACATGATCCAGAAACCCTGCCCCCTTCTCTGGGCCAAAGCTCCATTAACCACTTCAGCCCCTGAAGAATTTACCCCCTTCCTGACCAGGCCATACGGCACTGCGTCACTTTAACTGACAATTGTGCGGTCGTGTGACATTTACATCCTTTTTTTTTTTTTTCCCAAACAAACAGAGCTTTCTTTTGATGGTATTTGATCACACCTAAGTTTTTTAATTTTTTGCGCTATAAACAAAGAAGAGCAACAATTTGGGGAAAAAAAAAAACACTATCTTTTTTACTTTTAGCTATAATAAATATCCCAATTTTTAAAAAACAAAAACTTTTTTTTTCCTCAGTTTTAGGCCGATATGTATTCTTCTACATATTTTTGGTAAAAAAAATCGCAATAAGCGTATATTGGTTTGCGCAAAAGTTATAGCATCTACAAAATACAGGATAGATTTATGGCATTTTTATTCT
Source organism: Aquarana catesbeiana (assembly GCF_042186555.1). Lineage (NCBI taxonomy): Eukaryota > Metazoa > Chordata > Amphibia > Anura > Ranidae > Aquarana > Aquarana catesbeiana. The sequence goes on from NC_133327.1 coordinate 38,155,489, forward strand.
TCTTTTTTTTTTTTTTTTTTTTAACTAGTAATGGTGGCGATTAGCAATATTTGTCAGGACTGCGATATTGCGGCAGACAAATCAGACACACTTGACACATTTTTGGGCACCAGTGACATTTATACAGTGATTAGTGCTATAAAAATGCACTGATTAATGTATAAATGTCACTGGCAGGGAAGGGGTTAACGCTAGGGGGCAATCAAGGGTTAACTGGGGGGGGGGGGGGGGGGACTGACTAGGGGAGGAGACCGATCGGTGTTGATACTTAGTATGAACACACAATCTGTCTCCCCTGAGAGTATCAGGATTTTTGTGTTTTACACACACAGATCCTGGTTCTCGCAAGGGTACTTGCATCGGCCCCTGGGACACACTGCGGGCGCACAACGTGGGTCTCCTATAGCGTCTTAAAGAGCCGACGTACAGCTACAATGGCTCGCCCAGGGGAGCCAACCTGCTGCAGTATAACTGCGGCGGCTGGTCGGAAACCCAGTTCAAATGGTCTGTTACAAAGTGAAACTACTGTGGTCAGACGAATTGAAATTTTACATTCTTTTTGTCAACCATGGGTGCCACGTGCTCTGGATAAATAAGGAGAGTGACCACCTGGCTTGTTATCAGCACTCTGTTCAAAAGCTTGCATCCCTAATGGTATGGGGTGTATTGGTGTGTATGGAATAGGCAGTTAAAAGATATATACAGGTATTAGGCTGTATTCACACCTATGCAGTTTTTAGTGCATTTTGCAGATTTGCACTACAGAACGTGTTCTATAGGAAACCATGGTAAATGGACTGTAGTGCAATCTTCAAAATGCAAAAAGCACTAAAACTGCATAGGTGTGAATCCAGCCTTAGGGCAGCATATACTCCCATCCAGATGTCTTTTTCAGGGAAGGCCTTGCATTTTTCAGCAGGACAATGCTAAACCGCCCTACTGCTTCTATGACAACAGCATGGCTTCATTGTAGAAGAGTCCAGGTGCTTACCTTGCCTGCCTGCAGTCCATACCTTTCACTGATTGAAAATATTTGGCACATCTTGAAATGAAAAATACAACCCAGGACTGTTGAGCAGTTAGAATTCTATATCAGGCAAGAATGGGACAACATTCCTCTCCCAAAACTCCAGCAACTGGTCTCCTTAGTTCCCATTCATTTTAGGCTAGGTTCACACTGCTGTGCAAATCACATGCGATGTTCTGTGCGATGCAAATTTAGCCATACAAATTGTATGGCTGAATTTGCATTGCATTCGGACCAAAGTCATGCAGGACCCTTTTTTTTTTTTTTTTTTTGTTGTTTTTTTTTTTTTGTTTTTTTTTTTTGTTTTGTCCGCACCAGAATTGGATGGCAAGGGTGTTCACACCCATGCGATCTGATTCATGTCCAAATTGACAGCTTGCACTGCGATATGTGGACCGATCTGGGGGTGCATTAACTTTGTATTGACACTCCCAGCGGTTCGCATAAGGCAGTGTGAACCTAGCCCTAAGAGTATTAAAAAAAGAGTTCCAGTCACCTGTGAAAATATAAAAGCCAACAGCTACAAAAACTGTAGCTGCTGACTCTTACAAACTAGCCACTCTCACCTGTCCCATGATTCAGCGGTGTGCTCACCCCAGTTGGTCGCACCCGCTTTCTTTTTTCCTCTGTGCTGGCATCTTCATTATGGGCACCCGGCTGTGACAGCTTGCGGCTTCACAGCCAGGTGCCCACTGCACATGCACGAGTAGCACTGCGCATCATGTCTGGTCAGTGCAGTCTTCTGGGACTTGTCAATGTCCAAGAAGACTGCGGGAGGGAGGGGAAGTGGGATCGAGTACCTGTCAAAATTGGGTACCCGCTCACCCCCCCCCCCCCCCCCCCCCCCCCCCTGCGCCTCAAAAGTGCCCATTCTTCAACAGGACGCGTGGAACAAGTCCTTAAAGCGAACTTTCCCTTTTGAGTGGCGCTCCGCTTGAATAGGAGAGGAGATGTTGCACCATGGTAAACATGGCCCTGTGCAAACTTTTGTGAGACTTGTTGCTGCCATCGGTTTCAAAACGACCTTATTTTTTTTTTTTGAAAATGGCACATTTGATATGTTTTCTATCGTAAATAAATATGGTTTGATGAGGAGCATACTATTGATATGATTGTAACAAACATGTCCCTCTGACTGGCGTTCTCGGGTCTTGAATGGCTAGATTGATAGCAGCGCAGCCATTGGCTCCCGCTGCTGTCAATCAAATCCAATGATCCAGGGGCCGAGTCATATTTCGGCTATGGCCGCCGAATGATAGACTCGAGTGCGCCGCCCTCAAGATAACACCCCTGGGAGCGCGCTTCTCCTCGGGGTTATCTGATATAGGGAGGAGCCGCAAGAGTCGCCGAGGGACCCCAGAAGACCAGGATCGGGGGCCACTCTGTGAAAAATGAGCTGCACAGTGGAGGCAAGTATGACATATTATTTATTATTATTATTATTATTATTAATTTTTTTTTTTTTTAAATAATCGATAATCTAAATAATTGCTAAAATAAACAGTTCGATGTAGTTGCTACATTAGGTACTGGAACAAGGAATGATTGCTACAATAAAAAGTCAGTGTAGTCTCTACGTTGAACAGTTCCATAATAAGGGATCATGCTCCATTGTAGGCTGCGGATTCTCAAGTCACAGCTGAGCTCTCAATAGGAATCCTGCTCCCTGTAAGTTATCTTGAAACAGCTGATGACCCACAGCCTATAATGAAGATCTCTCCCCGATCCTCTGCTTATCCGATCGTTCTCGCTGGAAAAGGAGAAGGTTCTGTGTGGCTCATTCTGCTGATCTTTCAATCCAATACCTCCACCGTGAGATCGTGAGCAATTCAGACTCTTTGAAGAAATGCTGTGGTCTCACAAAAAGAAATTGTAGCCCCATAGCGTGACTCCGTAAAAGCAATTTATTGTCCAAACATCAGCAAAAACACATGCACCAGGTAGGTACGTTCATATACTCTAACTACAATCCAAGCCAGATCGAACTCCAGATGATGGGGGTACCAGGCGTCCGTTTCTCAAATTAAAGAAAATACGGCTGACATGGACTCACTTTTTTTTTTTTTTTTCTCCCTGGGATCATTCCCTGACATGTTTCGCCACCCTTTGATGAAGTCAGTAATGACGAAACATGTCAGGGAATGAGCACACAGTGTTGAGATAGGCTGGGTTCACACCATTGCGAATTGGATGCGGGATCCCTGCATCCAATTCACAATAGCAGGAGATTTTGACCGGCTCTCTATGGAACTGGTTCACATATCCCTGCAGCAGGTCCGGTGCATTTTGCAGAAAAACGCTGTGCGTCTTTTGTTCAAATTCAGCTCAAAATTCGGACTGAAATCATACCTGAAACTGTGAACTGGGACGCACCGCACCCGCTGCTATGAGCTGCCATGAGGCTCATATGTGAACTGAGCCTTTGAGTTGGCAATCATCCCGGAGAAAAAAGAGCGAGTCCATGTCAGCCGTATTTTCTTTAATTTGAGAAACGGACGCCTGGTACCCCATCATCCGGAGTTCGATCTGACTTGGATTGTAGTTAGAGTATATGAACGTGCATGTGTTTTTACTGATGTTTGGACAATAAATTGCTTTTACGGAGTCACGCTATGGGGCTACAATTTCTTTTGTGAGACCACAGCATTTCTTTAAAGAGCCTGAATTGCTCACAATCTCGCGCTGGAGGTATTGGATTGAAAGATCAGTAGACTGAGACACACAGAACCTTCTCCTTTTCCAGCAAGAATGATCGGATAAGCAGAAGATCGGGGAGAGATCTTCATTAGGCTGTACACTTGCCTATATTTGGTAAGTATTTCATAGGGAATTGCAGTGCTTAATGTAGCAACTACATCAAACTGTTTATTTTAGCAATCATTCCCTTTTCCAGCACTGTACAGGCATACCCCTCTTTAAGTACACTCGCTTTATGTACACTTGCGAGTATGGACATACCCACGAGTGTACGTAAAGTGGCTCGCAAGTACAGACATTCCCGCACCGCGCAGCCGCAACATGGCGGAGCTGGAAGAGGCGGAGCTGCCGCCCGGAGTTGTCGCCAGTGAAGAGGCCGCAAATGAAGAGGCAAAGTGCCTGCCAGCTATGCCCGCCAGCCCAGACTTGCTGCCTAAACGTAAGTGGATTACTGTACAGTACTATAAACTTCACTCCCTGACCCCCTCACTACAGCCCATGGCCCTCCACTATAGGCCCTGACCCCTCCCCCTTCTACAGTCCCCGACCCCCCCCCCCCCCCCCCACTATAGCTCCCGCCCCCCGACCGCCCCCCCTACTATACTCCCTGACCCCCCGCCCCACTATAGCTCCTGACCCCCCCACTATAGCCCCTGACACCCCTGAAGTGAAAAAAGGTATTGCTTCACTTTAAGTACATTTTCCTTTTACATACATTCTCTGGTCCCATTGTGTACTTAAAAATGGGGTATGCCTGTATTAGTTTACAGTTTATATCAACAGGGTGTTGATGTAGGAGCGCTGCTCATGTTTGTTAACAATTTATGTTTGGATCTTTATCTGGATTTTTTAACAGCTGCCTATAGACTGGATGTTTTGATTTTCACCCATTAGATATGTCAAATTCGTATTGCTTTCACCAATTCCTAAAGCGCTTGTGTGTGCGCGGGCCCGACTATTGTTCACATTTGTATTAATTCTAATGTTCTGCAGATTTTACACAGCACCCCAACTTTCTTAGAATTGGGGTTGTAGTTCAGAGGCAGGAGGGTGATGCCTTCATGGCGGCACGTTGGGGGCGAGTAGTACGTGAATCATAAACGGGCTGCACAGAACTGGAAATAGTTGGGCATGTAAAATGGTTGACTTTTCTGAATTTCATTTTCAGTTTGACTTGGGGTTCCTCTTGGTTTTCTGTGATTACACATTGTGAAGTGTTCTTATTACCTGTACAATGCAGAGAATGGTCTGTCTTCTCCTAGACCCGCTTGTCATGTTTCATATTCATGAAACACGTGTATTGTCTGTTACAAATCCGGGATCTGGCCGCATTGAGTGTAATATGCGGTGTGTCTGAGAAATGTCATGTCTTCTCCTGTTTGGTGCAGCTGGGATTCATTGTATGGAGGGATCTTTTCTTTGTCATCTCTGTGGGATCTGACTGTGATTGTGACATAACCAGCCTTTGTGATCTTGTCACTGAGATCTGTGTGTGATCTGATATGGTGCATTCTGTGTGATCAACTGAGATCATGTCTGTGGGATCTGTCCACCAGATTGTTTGGTAGATCCAGGCTGGTGCAAGGATTTTTGACACCCTAGGCAGCGAACCTTGGCACCCCAGATGTTTTGGAACTACATTTCCCATGATGCTCAGGCACTCTGAAGTGTAGTGGAGCATCATGGGAAATGTAGTTCCTAAACATCTGGGTGCCAAGGTTCGCCATCAATGCCCTAGGCAAAAGCTCATTTTACTGCCCCCCTGGCTCCACCCCTGACTCCATCCCTTTGCCCTGCCCATGTATACACCATCATTTTAATGAGCGCCCATCAATGCAGCCTCCCCAGCGCCCATCAAATGCAGCCTCCCCAGCGCCCATCAAATGCAGCCTCCCAGCGCCCATCAAATGCAGCCTCCCAGCGCCCATCAAATGCAGCCTCCCCAGCGCCCATCAAATGCAGCCTCCCAGCACCCATCCATTTGAGAGTTGGGACACAGACACAGTCCTCCACTGCGCTGTGCCTCTGACACTATGTTGCGAACAGAGCGGTGGCTGCCTGCTGATGCTGAAACTTAGTTGCTTGCTGCAGAGAGAAAAGAGTAGGAATACCAGTGGCCGGGCACCCTTAGGCAGCAGTGCGCCCTAGGCGGCTGCTAGTTTGCCTAGTGGTAGCACCAGCCCTGGGTAGATCTGTCTATGTAACCTGACATATTCCTGCATGTGTGTGTGAGAGATCTCCTTGGATCTGTGTAATCCAGTTCTGAGTGTGGAGTGGCTTTGATCTGGTTCTGCGGTTTGGTAAAACCTATTGAAGGGTTTGCCTTTTGTAATTGTAATCCAGCCCATGGGTGTGATCTGCCTTTTGTGATCTATAATCTAATCTGTGTGGGATCTGCCACTGTGATTTTATAATTTGGTTTGGTGTTTTGTATGCATATGACCATCTCTGATTAATATAGATCAGTCTCTGTAAGGGGGGGGGGGGGGGCTTTCCATGTCATCTCAATATAATCCACCCTCTGGGATCTGGATTCTCCTATAACCTACTTACTAGAACTTTGTAAAATATATATAATCTGTGTTGGGGATCTGTCTCTGGGATCTCATGTAATCCAGTCTGCACGGGACCTGCCACTGAGATCTCAAATAATCAAGTCTGTGTGGTATTGATCTTTGGATTAAATATAATCTAGTATGTGTGGGATCTGTCATTTGGATCTCAAATAATCCACTCTGTAGTATCTGCCCCTGGGATCTCATGATATCCAGTCTGTGTGGGATCTATCGCTCTCCTGTGATCTATTCTATGTGAAATCTGTCTCTGGATCTGGACCTGTATTTGGGATACCATATAATCTACCTACCTGTAACTTAGTCTCCTGGGATCTGAAATAATCTAATCTATGTGGGATCTATCTCTGAGATCTCGTGTTATCCAGTCTTTGTGGGATCTGTCCCTGGGATCTCATGTGATCAGTACATGCAGTGTACATTAGTTTGAGGTTGCTGGTGTCCACTCTTTTTTTTTTTTTTGGGGGGGGGGGGGGTTGTTTTGATTTTCATCTTTGTAGTAAAGCGGGGGTCTCAAACTGGTGGCCCTCCAGTCATTGTGAAGCTACAAGTCCCATCATGCCTCTGCCTGTGGGAGTCATGCTTGTAACTGTCAGGCTTGCAATGCCTCATGGGACTTGTAGTTTTGCAACAGCTGGAGGGCCACCAGTTTGAGACCCCAGTACATAAAGGTCTTCCCTGGAGGTATTTACAGTTACTTATGTGTGTATATATAAATATCTTCTAAGAAACTCCTACAGTATACATTTTTTTTTTTTTTTTTTTTTTAAGTGTTACTAAACCCAGGACCCTGCATTCACTATATCTGGCTCCCATCGTACACAAAAATGCAATTATTTTAGTAAATATAAACTGCTAAATAACTTTTCTAATCAGCGGTATATAACAGTCTTGTAACTTCTATCAGTGTCTTGGGAAAGCTTGTAGGGGAAGTTTTTTCATTCTCCTCTGACTATCCTATGAGGCTGCAGAATCCCTGACCCTCTCTCTGGACAGTGCTGATTGGCCCTGTGCTGTTCACATGCACCCTCCCAAAAAAATAACTCTAGCAATACATGCCAAGCATGTGCAGAGTGATGCCAAGGCTCTGTACTATCAGCAGATTGGGGACAATGGAAGAAGGGGCGGATCAGAGAAGACCAGATTAAACAGCCTTATTACACAATGCAGAGGATTGATCCCTTAGGTTCCACAGTGAGTATAACGAGCAGGCTTTACTGCATATACACACTGATTTTACTGTTGTGGGTTTAGTAACACTTTAAATTGCAAATCTATATAATACACTGTTGTAGCTGTATTCATCAAACAGGGTGTAAACCTCAGACATGAAATATGAAGAAAGCATATCCCCCTCTATAGTGTGTACTTGTCTCAATTAAGAGCACCAAGTGAAGGCCTCCTGACGGCAGAACACAATATCACTGCGGGAGGGATTCCTCCAACACTGAATTTGTTGATGAGGAAATCAGGCATTTTTTTTCCCTAAGATAAATGCATAATCTATGATCTGCCTTATTGTAAGAGAAATGTATTGGTACAGTATATATAGCTGGCAAAAATACCCAAATCTTGTTGTCAGCCTCCTAATACATTGTAGAGCAGCATGCAGAGAGGAGGTGGCTGCCTGGTAAACCAAGTCTTTTGCATTGCATGGCATTGTCCTTATAAGACCAAGAGCTTCCTGAAAGGGGTAGAAGGGCAGAGTGATGACCTCATCAGCGTGCTTCTGCTCTTTGCTTTCCATTCACAGACTGGACTGGGTCTGAGAATTGGCTCAAGTGTAACACAGCCTGCAGAGGGCTCGGGGGTCACACAGCCTTTCTGTGCTGTCTGGCAGAGGGGGGCCTGGATCACAAAATCTGGCTTCACAGAATTTAAAATGGTTCAGCAGGTAGAACAGCCGTACTACTGCAGTCTTGTATCCTCCTGTCCCCTCTTCCTCTCCATCCTCATCTCATGATATCAATGTCTGACCCATCCTGTATCTCATTAATGTGGATTCTGTCCTGTGTTTCTCTCTGTGATTAATCTTAATAAAATCTTCTGCTTACATCTCCCGTCTGCTGTGTGTTTCTGGGTGATCTCATTCCATATTCCACAATGATAATCCTGTATGTATAGATCAGGACATAGCTGTAGTCTCTTCTCACCTCTCTCTTTATTTCTTTATTTTTTATAGAAGTTCCGAATGGAAAGTAGTAAAATCTGGGAATGTAAAGAAAAAGTAAAGTAATTCCCCAGTGAAAAAGAAAAAGTGTCCTGCCATACCGTCCCCCCCACTGAAGGATAATACCAGGTTTATTACACTCTATTACGCCTCTGCAGAAATGAGTTGCTGGTGACATCACTGGCCCTCCCCATTCCCCATGTGACAGTGTTCCAGCCTGGCGATTGGCTGCTCAGGCCCAAACGCTATCACATGGTGGGGATCATATACTCCCCCCAATACCTGAAAAGTGGGATGGTGTAGGGAGAAGCGTTGATAGGTTTGTTTCACTTGATGGGAAGTTGAACTATCCAGAGGCACTGAATAGGCAAAAGTGACAGGGTATCTTTAAAATTGAACTCTGGTCCAACTCTGGGCTACTAAAATGTTTTGTTTTTTTTCTTGCAGTGGGCTGTACCCATACTGCAAGGGTTAGTCCCAATGACACCAACAATTGGGCACAATTCCTCCCAATGACACCAACAATTGGATAATTGGGCACAATTCCTCCTACTGACACCAGCGATGCGGCACAATCCCTCCCACTGACACCACACATGGGGCATTGTTTTTACCACCTGAAGTCGGGATCTTTCTTACTCCCAGCACCCACAATCCAGCTCCCCTAAAGTCTGAAGAACACTAAACTGGCCCTTTGTTTAGAAAGGGGATCAAAGAAAATTATTTACCCTTTTCTTTTGCTCCTTCTTGTAGCTAGACCAGTCCCCCGCAGCTTCTTCTCCCCCACATGGTAGCGGTGTCGAGACCAAAGCAGAATCCTTAGCCTGCATTGGGCATGAAGATGCTAAGGGACAGTCCACTGTCGGAATGTGGGGGAACGCAATTTGCCCGGGGGGGGGGGGGGGGGGGGGGGGATGGAAAATCCAGGTAAGTAAAACATGTCCCCCCCCCCCCCCCCCCCCCCCCAAACACCTATGCTGACTAACCTGTGTAAGAGAGGTCAACATAATAATTCTCAGCCCACTCTGGTCCGCTCATATGATCCAACTTGCGTGTCAGCCAGCGCCGGCTGCAGGGGAGAGGAGACAGCACCGACAACAGATGGGCCATAGGAGCCTATGGGTGATGTCACTGCTCCAGTCTTTACCAACCATTGTCAAGCGCTCTCTCCTCTCCACTGCAGCCAGCGCTGGCTGATTCAGGAGAGACAATGTGACCAGAGCAGCCTGAAAATGGGGAAGTATGCAGATCTTTCTTACACAGGATACAGTGGGGCAAAAAAGTATTTAGTCAGCCACCAATTGTGCAAGTTCTCCCACTCAAAAAGATGAGAGAGGCCTGTAATTGTCATCATAGGTATACCTCAACTATGAGAGACAAAATGTGGAAACAAATCCAGACAATCACATTGTCTGATTTTTGAAAGAATTTATTTGCAAATTATGGTGGAAAATAAGTATTTGGTCACCTACAAACAAGCAAGATTTCTGTCTCTCACAGACCTGTATCTTCTTTTTTAAGAGGCTCCTCTGTCCTCCACTCATTACCTGTATTATTGGCACCTGTTTGAACTTGTTATCAGTATAAAAGACACCAGTCCACAACCTCAAACAGTCACACTCCAAACTCCACTATGGTGAAGACCAAAGAGCTGTCGAAGGACACCAGAAACAAAATTGTAGACCTGCACCAGGCTGGGAAGACTGAATCTGCAATAGGCAAGCAGCTTGGTGTGAAGAAATCAACTGTGGGAGCAATAATTAGAAAATGGAAGACATACAAGACCACTGATAATCTCCCTCGATCTGAGGCTCCACGTAAGATCTCACCCCGTGGGGTCAAAATGATCAAAAGAACGGTGAGCAAAAATCCCAGAACCACACGGGGGGACCTAGTGAATGACCTGCAGAGAGCTGGGACTAACGTAACAAAGGCTACCATCAGTAACACACTACGCCGCCCGGGACTCGGATCCTGAAGTGCCAGACGTGTCCCCCTGCTAAAGCCAGTACATATCCGGGCCCGTCTGAGGTTTGCTAGACAGCATTTGGATGATCCAGAAGAGGATTGGGAGAATGTCATATGGTCAGATGAAACCAAAGTAGAACTGTTTGGTAGAAACACAACTTGTTGTGTTTGGAGGAGAGAGAATGCTGAGTTGCAACCAAAGAACACTATACCTACCGTGAAGCATGGGGGTGGCAACATCATGCTTTGGGGCTGTTTCTCTTCAAAGGGAACAGGACGACTGATCCGTGTACATGAAAGAATGAATGGGGCCATGTATCATGAAATTGTGAGTGCAAACCTCCTCCCATCAGCAAGGGCATTGAAGATGAAACGTGGCTGGGTCATTCAGCATGACAATGATCCCAAACACACCGCCCGTTCAACGAAGGAGTGGCTTCGTAAGAAGCATTTCAAGGTCCTGGAGAGTCCTAGCCAGTCTCCAGATCTCAACACCATAGAAAACCTTTGGAGGGAGTTGATTCTGTGTTGCCCAGCGACAGCCCCAAAACATCACTGCTCTAGAGGAGATCTGCATGGAGGAATGGGCCAACATACCAGCAACAGTGTGTGACAACCTTGTGAAGACTTACAGAAAACGTTTGACCTCTGTCATTGCCAACAAAGGATATATAACAAAGTATTGAGATGAACTTTTGATATTGACCAAATACTTATTTTCCACCATAATTTGCAAATAAATTCTTTCAAAAATCAGACAATGTGATTGTCTGGATTTGTTTCCACATTTTGTCTCTCATAGTTGAGGTATACCTATGATGACAATTACAGGCCTCTCTCATCTTTTTGAGTGGGAGAACTTGCACGATTGGTGGCTGACTAATTACTTTTTTGCCCCACTGTAGTTGGAATAGATGCTAGGAGGAAGGAGCATTTTTAAGAGTAGTTAGGTTGTGCCTGGAAATCCACATAAGGGTAGATTTAAGCATGCTTCTAAATTTCCCTTGCCTCCTGAAGCTCAATCCACATTTGGATCGCGCTCCATAAATGCATATTAACGTTGGGTGAGTTTAGCGCTTGAGCGTTAAAGAGGAAGTAAACCCTGATGGGTTTTACTTCCTTTTTTTTTTCCTCTGCAAGTAAAAGCATAATGGGCTAGTATGCATCGCATACTGGCCCATTATGTTGTATTTACCTGCAAACGAAGCCCGCAACGTCCCTGAGGTCCTAGCTGGTGGCCGCGTCCATCTTCACCCTTCTTCCTTCTGGGGCCGTGGACTCCGGCTCTGTGACTGGCCGAAGTCGCGTGACATCACTTCCGTGCGGCAGCTGACGGTCACAGCATGGGCCCTTTAGAAACGGCACAATCGTGCCCTTTCTTCAGTGCGCATGCACCGATGACGTCGGCCCAAACGTATATGGTAAAGATCTCCTAAACCGTGCAGGTTTTAGGAGATCTTTCAGGACCTACAGGTACGCCTTATTATAGGCTTCCTTGTAGGGAAAAAGTGGTGTATAAGGGTTTACAACCACTTTAAATCATTTAAATGGCCAGAAAAAAATTTATTGACACCTGTACACGTGCCTAAATGCTTGTAAACGAGTTGGACACTTTTACAAGTGTCAGCTGTTTTTTATGCAAAAATGCAGCTGGCTGGAGATGGGCTTCTAGGAAAGTTTTATAAAAACATCCTGCGTGCATGGTACCTAAAAAATGAGTTCAGTGGTGGAGATGCGCTCTTTAAATTAATGATCAGTTTCTTTTCAAATTGATCTCTCCCAAGAGGAATAATCGATCTCTAGTCAACAGCCCAATCTATGGACATGCCTCAAAATGAGGAAGTGGATTTTAAACGATAGGTTAGATACTCTCCTAACTTTCCATTTCCACCATGTAATTTCATAATCTGCCTGATGGACATACAATCGTATTCATGAACACAGTATCCCAGTGCCGCCAATTTATGCAAAATGAACGATGATTTTCACGCCTGGCTGATTACCTCAGTTTGGATAAATCTGATCGAAATAGAAGCCTAGTTATGCCTGTTTAGTTTTTTGTGGATTTGATCATTTTGAGTGACTGTCACATGGATTGTAATAAAAAATGCAAGCATGTATGGCCACCACGTTGTTGAAATTCTTGACATATACATCACCATAACATAAAAAACATGTGTCCATCATGATACCCCTTATAATGTAGTACAGAGAGAACTTTACATAGAATAAAAAAATATATATATATTTATTATTATTATTATATATTTTTTTTTCCTCACAAAAGTGAGTACACGCCTCACATTTTTGTAAATATTTTATTCTCTTTTCATGTGACAACACTGGAGAAATGACACTTTGCTACAATGTAAAGTAGTGAGTGTACAGCTTGTATAACAGTGTAAATTTGCTGTCCCCTCAAAATAACTCAACACACAGCCATTAATGTCTAAACAGCTGGCCACAAAAGTGAGTACACCCCTAAGTGAAAATGTCCAAATTGGGCCCAGTTAGCCATTTTCCCTCAAATGTCATTGTTATTGTTGCAAGGTCTCAGGTGTGAATGGCAGGTGTGTTTAAATTGGTGTTATCGCTCTCACTCTCTTACTGGTCACTGGAAGTTCAACATGGAACCTCATGGCAAAGAACTCTCTGAGGATCTGAAAAAAAGAATTGTTGCTCTACATAAAGATGGCATAGGCTATAAGAAGATTAAGACCCTGAAACTGAGCTGCAGCACGGTGGTCAAGACCATACAGGGTTTAACAGGATAGGTTCCACTCAGAACAGACCTTGCCATGTTCGACCAAAGGAGTTGAGTGCACGTGCTCAGCGTCATATCCAGAGGTTGTCTTTGGGAAATAGACATATGAGTGCTGCCAGCTTTGCTGCAGAGGTTGAAGGGGTGGGGGGTCAGCCTGTCGGTGCTTAGACCATACCCCGCACACTGCATCAAATTGGTCTGCATTGCTTACATCCCAGAAGGAAGCCTCTTCTAAAGATGATGCACAAGAAAGTCCGCAAATAGTTTGCTGATTTCAAACAGACTAAGAACATGGAATACTGGAACCATGTCCTGTGGTCTGATCAGACCAAGATAAACTTATTTGGTTCAGATGGTGTCAAGCGTGTGTGGTGGCAACCAGGTGAGGAGTACAAAAACAAGTGTGTCTTGCCTAAAGTCAAGTATGGTGGTGGGAGTGTCATGGTCTGGGGCTGCATGAGTGCTGCCGGCTCTGGGGAGATACAGTTCATTGAGGGAACCATGAATGCCAACATGTACTGTGACATACCGAAGCAGAGCATGATCCCCTCCCTTCCAGAGACTGGGCCGCAGGGCAGTATTTCAACATAATGACCCCAAACGCCTCCAAGACGACCACTGCCTTGCTAAAGAAGCTGAGGGTAAAGGTGATGGACTGGCCAAGCATGTCTCCAGACCTAAACCCTATTGACCATCTGTGGGGTATCCTCAAACAGAAGGTGGAGGAGCGCAAGGTCTCTAACATCCACCAGCTCCGTGATGTCATCATAGAGGAGTGGAAGAGGACTCCAGTGGCAACCTGTGAAGCTCTGGTGAACTCCATGCCCAAGAGGGTTAAGGCAGTGCTGGAAAATAAAGGTGGCCACACAAAATATTGACACTTTGGGCCCAATTTGGACATTTTCACTTAGGGGTGTACTCACTTTTGTTGCCAGCGGTTTAGACATTATTGGCTGTGTGTTTGAGTTATTTTGAGGGGACAGCAAACTTACACTGTTATACAAGCTGTACAGTCTTCTTGCTGTATGTCTTCTTTTTTTCCCTTACAATTAGAGCTTTCTTTTAGTGGTATTTGATCACATCTGCGGTTTTTATTTTTTGCGCTATAAACAAAAAAAGACTGCCAATTTTGAAAAAAAAACAAAAAAACGATTTTTTTTACTTTCTGCTATAAACGTATCCACTAAACAAATGTTAAAAATCTAATTTCTAAATCAGTTTAGGCCAATATGTATTCTGCTACATATTTTTGATAATATGACTCCCACAAAGCGTATATAGATTTGTTTGCGCAAAAGTTATAGCGTCTACAAACTATGGGATATTTTTATGGAATTTTTTTTTTTTCTTTTTTACTAGTAATGGCGGCGATCAGCGACTTTTTCTAGCGGGACTCCGACAAATCGGACGCTAAGTGACACTTTTGGGGACCGGTTACACCAATACAATAATCGGTGCTAAAAAATATGCGCGGTCACTGTACTAGTGACACTGGCAGGGAAGGGGTTAACGGGGGCAATCAAAGGGTTAAACGTACTCCTAGGGAGTGTTTACTAACACTGTAGGGGGCACTTTAACTGTGGGAAGACAGAGATCTGTGTTCCTTCTTAGACCCGCTGATTGACTCTCGCTGTGTCCAATCAGACCCAGAACCGTGAGATCACGTACCTGTACACAGAAGAGCCGCCGCCTCGCAGTATATGTACGTAGGGCCGTTAGCAAGAAGTTAATGATGGATGTGTAGTAATTAAACAAATTAAAAACAAAAAAACGTTACCTCTACCAGGACTCCAGGTCAGTCTTACAAATTTGTTAACGAAAGTGAAATCTTCCGACATGAGCGTGTTCATGTATGTATGTAACTATAACTGTATGACCGCTGGCAGGTTAAGTGGGTAAGATTGGTTATCTCCTTCTAATGGCATCTGAATATCAGTGGGATATATTAAAGAGCAAATGGCACATGAGCATCAGAACTGGACCACAGAGCAATGGAAGAAGGTGGCCTGGTCTCAAGAATCCTGTTTCTTTTACATCATGTGGATGGCCGGGTGTGTGTGTGTTGCTTACCTATGGAAGAGATGGCACCAGGATCCAGTATGGGAAGAAGGCAAGCCTGCGGAGGCAGTTTGATGCTTTGGGTAATGTTCTGCTGGGAAACCTTGGGTCTTGCCATTCAGGCAGATATTACTTGACATGTACCACCTCCCTTAACATTTTTGCTGACCAAGTACACCCCTTCATGGAAACAGTATTCCTTGATGGCAGTGGCCTTTTTTTTTTTTAGCAGGATAATGCACCCTGCCACCCTGGCAAAAAAGGTTAAAGAATGGTTTTGAGGAACAGAACAATGAGTTGAGATGTTGACTTGACTTCCAAACTCTTCAATTGAGAATCTGTGGGATATGCTGGAACAAGTTCGATACACCTCACAACTTACAGAACTTAAAGGATCTACTACTGACATCTTGTTACCAGATACCACAGCATACCTTTAGAGGTCTAGTGGCATCCATGCCTCAATGGGACAGGGCTGTTTTGGTGGCAAAATGGGGGGCCTACTCAATATTAGGTGAATGGTCATAAAGTTATCGCTGATCGGCGTATATAAACATGTACTGTATGAGAGTATATACATAAACAATATACACACGCGTTCATAGCACTGGACTACAGAAAACAGAATTATGGAAATCTGATTGGGTAATGGGGTAAAATGTTTTTCTCATATTCCCATGAAAGAAGTGGTTCTTATTCTGTTGGTGGTGTATGATCCATACATGGAACTGTCAAGGGTTAAGAACGCACTACCACCTGGGCAAAATGCCCCCCATGCGCACGGGCAGTCCAATTTGTCAGTCTGTCTGTTATTCAGGTGGATCTGATTTGGACGCTCCATGTAAGCCTATGGGCAGGTGGATGTAAATGGACATGCGTCTGTTATAGCTGATTACCTCCAGTGCAGCTAAGTTTACATCCACTCGCCCATAGATCTAACATGCATCCAGAAAGCTTCTGCAGCAAAAAAACTGAACGGACACGAATGTCACAAAAGTGACATCTGTACCGTTCTGCTCCAATTCAGCTGGGATTTTGTTCACAAAGCCCCTGCTGATTGAAATATGGCCCATGTGAAAGGGGCCTAAAGAAGTCACCACATCTAAGGATTAGTAAAGTGTGTGTGTGTGTGTGTGTGTGTGTGTGTGTGTGTGTGTATGTGTATGTGTATATATATAATATAAATAGAGATATATCATTTGTTCACTGATCATTATGGCTTGATGCTTATGGTGAAGGGTGCTTTTGAAAGTTTAAGAGAAAATTTAAGCTGAAACTACACATCTCAAATTTTGGCCAATTCTTGCAGAACCAACCGAAATGCAAGCAATGGATGGCCCTGTCAACATCGGCTTAAGGAAAGTAGATCTAAAAATTGACTAAGCTGGGTGAAAAATGATTGGCCAAACATTGACAGCATCCAATCAGATGCAGTCACTGTTCAGGTGTTCAGGCAGCCATGCCTTTCAGAATAAAATTGCAGGCAGTGGAGATTCCCCCAGCCATGCTTTTTAGTGTGAATTGGGGAATCGATTTGTTTTATCTTGTTCAGCCTGCAAAACTGTAACACATATGGTATGGCTATGGCTAGATTTATGAAGACTTGTGTCTTTTTTCAACCTCACCTACTATGTAAGATTAAAGATTAGAAAGTTGTGAGATTAAGATGCATGAAGGTCCTCCGACAAGGCAGGTTTCAAACCAGAGGCCTGTCCTCTTGGTCAAAAAAGGGAAGCTTTTTAAGCTCCAGTCATGGACAGTTACCATGTAGGACCTCCCCACCATAAACATTTTACAAATTACCGTATTACTTAAGAATTTGTACAAGCACCACATTATTAACTACAAGGTGCGTCAATTTCTGTTTTGGAACACCTTACAGGTATGAGTGCAACCCAAATGCTGTAGAACAAGGATATTACCTGTCTCTGGACATTGTTCTCCTGGTTCTTGGTATGTCTTATTCTGCAATCATTTGTTCAGGTCACAGCTTTCTGCAGTCATATAAAGAACATTACATTAGCACCCGTTATTTTAATTTCATCAGTAGTAAAATATATAATTGTTTTTCTTTACCACAGTGATCTGTTGTATGTTTTGCAGAAACAAGAGCTCAGGAGAAAAGGCGTCAACACCATCAGTCATTGCTACGAGCCGCTGTCCACAGCCCACCAAGCAGCCATCATACCTCCAGCTCCCAGGCACCTCAGATCACACCACTCCTCAACCGAGGGTGCCCAAGAACTTCACTACAGAAGCCATCTTGTTCCTTGCCGGTGTCACTCAGCATGTCAGGTCTGTACCATGCCCATCCCTCCACCCTGTGTAAGGTGGTGCCCACCCTGAAAACTGTCTCCAAGGCACGTTTCCTGAACAAAGCCTTGGCAAAGAGGTTGTCTTCCCTGCTTCCTTCTAGTCTGCCCGTTCCGAGATTACTGAGCCAGAGAGCCAAGCATCCTGGCAATAAAGGCTTCCTTTCCCGGCATGGTTTTCCAAAAAAAAGCTTCTAGGCTCTCAGCACTGACACCTTGGAAAAGCCTTACTAGGAGGGGGTTGGGAAGGATGTGGCCTCTGGGGTCCAGCAGAGCAGAAATTTCCCACGGGGGACTAGACCCTGCTCCATGACGTGCAAAATGGGCACATTCGTTTTGGTTGGAGTTGGAATTTATTAGAATATTGCACTCCTTTCTTGAAAGTTGACACTGTTGCTGTATATTGAGACCTGTCAGGAGTTTATTCATGCAGACTTGTAAAGATTTTGAAATTTGCAATTCAAGTATAGTATATGTTTTATATGTAGTATGACACCAGCTACTAGATTCACTGCATGCTTTATTACAATTTTCCATTGATGTAGATATTGTATATAGTGTATTTTGTAAAACGCCAGTTTGCCTTTTTTTTTTTTTTGCCCCCCCCCCAAAATTTTTGGAATTTGTGTATATTTTGTACAGTGCATGCTACACAAGTCTGTGCATATTTCTGTGCTATGAGAATGAGTTTGTTTTATAAATAACTGTAAATAAATATATGTGTACAGTTCTCTTGCACACATTTTTTAAACTATGTTACCGGTCACAGTTGAAACTGTCATCGCCTGTCTGTTTGAGTAGATGCTAGTTTCAAAGGGGTACAGAGCTCTGTAGTGTCACACACAGCGATATGCTCTGGAGTAAATTTCGGCTCCTTAAATCTGAGCTCCAGCTTTCCCTTCTGCTTGCACAGCTATTCAGGATTAGATTAGATTCTGGTGCCATTATGTGCACTGGTGTAAATTCGAATGGTTCTAATGTGTCTGTGCAATCTTTACTTAGTGCACTTGCGGGACTCTAAGGTAACCTGGTGCTAACTGCACCTGTACTGCCATATTCTTAAATGGTATAAATATAAAGAAGGACTGCGCTTAGGATATTATAAAAAGGTTGCTGCCTCCCCTAACAGTGTTCCCCTAAGAGGGCTCTGGGAAATTGATTAATAAATAAAAAATGGGGTGAATGGCGCTACCTAATAACTAAGGAACTGAAAATGGGATATAGGGCTAAGCCTAAAAAGGGGGATATATGTCAGGACTCAACACCTGTTATCCTAGCTAAAAGAAACCACAACAAGACCTCTAATGGGGTTAGGTTAAGGAGTCTGTACAGGTAAGTATGTGTAGAGGGCAAGGGCCTCAGATACCGCAATATGAGCAACTATGCCCAATGACCACCCATAAAGGACTGCCCAAACAGTGACTTAATGGTACATAATAAATGTGTGGTTAAAGTAAAAAATCAGCTAAAGGTGAGTATAATAAATGTGGACCATACACATGTCAATAAGAGTGTTCTGCACTAAGCATAGTGCAAAGCCATACATATAAAAAAAACTTGTACATGAAAAATGTGCAATACAATTTCTAACTGTATGCAACAAATATATAGTGATACATAAATATATAGAGAGTAACTACATGCCTATTACCCCTGCAGGGGTGACTGTATCCGGTGAGTAGGGACCCTGGAGGGGGAGCACAGAAGTCACCTGGAGTTACCTAAAGCACTCAAGTCCCCTGTTAATGTTCTTTCTGCTATATATATGGGCTGATTATCCTATATACAGGAACTGTTATATATATTTTTTCACTCACAATACAGACTTGCATGCCTCTTTTGATGGCGCCCTGATTTTTCTGTTTTTTTGTTTTCTTTGGATTTTTACTATACCGTTTTGATTTAAGGTTTATCTGTTTCTGAATATTTGATATTATCTATATTTCTTGCATTTAAATGGTTTTTGCATTTATATACTTTACTTTGTATCACTATATATTTGTTGCATACAGTTAGTAATTGTATTGCACATTTTTCACGTACAAGTTTTTTTTTTACATGTATGGCTTTGCACTATGCTTAGTGCGGAACACTCTTATTGACACTTGTATGGTTCACACTTATTATACTCACCTTTAGCTGATTTTTTACTTTAACCACACATATTTATTATGTACCATTAAGTCACTGTTTTGGGCAGTCCTTTATGGGTGGTCATTGGGCATAGTTGCTCATTTTGAGGTATCTTTGAGGCCCTTGCCCTCTACACATACTTACCTGTACAGACCCCTTAACCTAACCCCATTAGAGGTCTTGTTGTGGTTTCTTTTAGCTAGGATAAGAGGTGTTGAGTCCTGCCATATATCCCCCTTTTTAGGCTTAGCCCTGTATCAGATTTTCAGTCCCTTAGTTATTAGGTAGCGCCATTCACCCCATTTTTTGTTTATTCGTCATGTTCTTAAATGGATTACTGCGACTGCACATCCTTTCTCTTCCCCTTTCTGGCCCTGCCTTCCAACCAGCAACAGCTCCTGGCTTTCCTCCATTGCCCACAGCACAACAGTCTCATTGATAATCACAGCAGCCTACAAAGCTTGGTACCAAGGCCTTGGCCTCCCTTCCCACAGTTGCGGAGGTCGTAAGTACCCCTCCAGGGACATTATTTCACAGAGCATGACAGATGATTAACATAAGTTGAGATGGACTTGCTACCTCAAGCTCAGCACTTGGCTCCGACGGGAGTGGTAGTTTGTCCACTAAGGACTATAGTATCCCTTTGCTCTGACTGTTGCCCCCCCATCTGACGCCTTCCTCTGGCCCTCTGCCACACAAGCTTCTTTTTTTCCTGTCCAGAGAGGAATTTTCTGCCAAAGTGTCAAGATTTCAGGGGCAGAATCTCCAGCCTTATTAAGACCATTGATGACAGGGGGTCACAGCCATGCTTCTTGGATGTCCCCTCTTCGACTTCCCTTCTTGAGATTAATTGAGGGGAAGGAGGTAGTATTTGATGATCCCTCTCCTTTTGAGGAATCAGATCAGGATGGTACACCTGAAGCAAAGATTTTATACAAACTTAAGGATACCATTCCCACCCTTATTGATGCTTAGAATTAGAGCAGCTGAAGTCTGCTTACCTCTATGTATTAAGCAAAACCTTTCTTTGCCCACTTGTTGGTTTAGTCTGTCCTTTATGAGGACCAGTCTTGTCCGGAAAGTGTTTTTACTTCTCCAAAATGCTTTGTTCAACTTTCCTATTGAGGAGAATTTCATGCAAAAGTGGGCAGTCCCTTTGGTAGATTCAACCATATTTTGTCTTGACAAGTCCCTCATGGCTGCAGTGGAGATGACCCTGTTTTTCAAAGATCTAATAAAGAACAGGTTAGAGGCCCTCTTAAAAGCCCCTTTTTTCCTTAGTGGACCTGTCATGCAACTTGCAGCTGCTTCTGTGACAGTCTGCCAGGTCATTGCTGCATGCTAGTACTCTTCTCTCACATCTGTAGGACTACTTAAGAGGTTAGGAAAGGTTCCTTGCATTCCTAACAGTCTTCCAGTTTCAAATCTAAAGCAGGAACATGATTTTTTGAGCCAAGTGTGGTTTCAACGCCTCTTTCCTGGCGCCTCTTGTCATCCTTCTGGTCCCAGAAACTGATCGACACCTGGGTCTAGAATGGCATTTCCAGGAGCTACAAACTGGAGTTTTGCACTCTGTCTCCTACCCTCTTCATGCCTTCAAACTTGCCTTTTTCCCCATTATGGCAGGCTAATTTTCTTGGTGCTGTCCAGCAACCCTTTTCTCGAGCAATCCTTACCCTCCAATCTTCTTATTCCAACAATGTTTTACTTGGATATCCCCCCCGCCTTCTCATAGAAAAAAAAAGCTGTGATCCTTTGAAGTTTTCAGTATAATAGTTGGTGGTTGTTTCCATTGATCCATTTGGTCATCTTTGAACATAAAAGCTGTGAGTGCCTGAAAATCATCTTGTGCATGTTTGGCACTTGGGACTTCATGGATGACCTCTTCCCCTTGTAGCTCCTGGCTTTGCTTAAGTCCGTTTTTGGGGTATTTTTACTTTCCTGGACACAAAACCAAAAGGCAAATTGGAAACCCCAGCTAATAGCCTGGAAATTTGTGTAAATTTGGGGGCTCCATCGTAGAGACTCCTTAAGAGATACAAGAAGTTGTTAGGCAGTTTATCTTGTCAGTCTTCCTTTTCCAACTACTGACCTATTGGCTTTGAGTGGAATATCCCTTTAGAAAGTAAGACATTTTTACTTTGATGGTGTTGCTGCCATGTAAGGGGCTGTGGTGACCATTGTGGATGGGAAAGATTGGTCACAGTCAGTGAATAGTAATGGGTTCTGATGGGGACATGCTTTCTTTCTGCTGTAAAGGTAGAACTTCCCTTTCCGCTTTACCACACTACACTGCTATGTGCTGCTTTATATAACCGCTTGCAGATGTGTTCTGTTGTTGTGCATTTTCTCTCTGTACCCTTTTTACATTTAGTGTCAATAAAATCATATGTTGGTGCTTTGTACTGCATTTTATTTGTGACTATCCTATAAGTCTTGTTGGTTAAGATGTGTCATGTAATTTCTTGTGTACCAGTTTCTCATACATACACTTGGCCTTTTTTTATTGATTTATAAACTCGTATCAACCACATGCATTCGGCTGATCAGTTTAAAAGCAAGGTGAAATCTGATCAGCTGAATGGATTTTACAGATTGCTGCAATTTAAGCCGGCCATACATACATCGAAATTCAGAAGGTTCAGCAGAAACCGTTCGAATTTTGATCCATGTATGAGCAGGCTGACTTTTCCCTTGTTGACCTATCAATCAACTTGGGTACAACCAGACTGTTGGATTTTTCGAATTACGATTACTGCCAGCGGCAGTCTTATCCTGTCAGCTGGGAAGGCTCCTCGCGTCCACCTGCTGGTGGAATGCAGTAGTGCTGTGGGAGGCATTCTCCCATCAAAACATTTGAGCGCTTTTCTTTCCTTCCAATACACGTGGAAAGAAAAAAATGAGTAATCTTTGGCCTGCCTTAGTGACAATTACCGCCTCACTGATACAGTTTTTAGAGACTCTTTAAAAAAAAAAAGTATGGGAATAGCAAAAAAAAGAACTAGGCAAACACCCCTGATCGCTCAGTTCTCCCCCTCGGCTCTGAGCAGAGAGCAGTGACTGTCAGCTCTCTGCTCTGCCCCTCCAGCACTAACTGGAGTGCAGGGCTGTGGAGGGGGCCGGAGGGGTTGGCTCAGGCTCTTAGTGGCATGTTGAGAGACTGAGCCAGCTGTCGGTCTCGGCATCTGGGTGGATCCTGACTAAAGCCTCATACACACGATCAGACTTCAAACAAACATTTCCATGGATTTCTGTCCAAAGGGCGTTGGCCGCGAACTTGGTATGCATACACACGGCAAGACTTTTTCAGCTAACTTTCACCAAATCACGTGGTTTTTCAGCTCTTTACTTCCACCCTTTGGTCAACTTCTGTATTGTCTGATCTTTTCAATTGGTTCTGAACATGCGTGTTTGTACTTTGGACTAAAGTCTGATGGACGATAGCATTTTGTTGCCGGAAAGTTTGTCTGTTTGCACAGCGAACATTTGTCTGATGAAAACTGAAAAAGTTTGTCCAATGGAGCGTACACACGGTCGTATTTTTCCTTAAAACAGGTAGTTTACATGTTTGTTGTCAAAAAGTCTGATCGTGTGTATGGGCCTTTAGTCGTGATCTTTCCTGAGCCTGGATTGACTGAAAATGGATCACATTAGTGCAGAATGAACTGCACTCCTGTGATCCATAGAAATATAGCCAAAATAGCTATACTTCTCCTTTTAATGACTAGCATGGTACAGCTAAATTTGGTGTAAGGCCAGTATGGTGCCTATATTTTAAAAAGGTTTAAAGTCTTTATCAAGTAACTACAGACCAGTTAGTTTAATTTTCTATAGTTGGGAAGATAATGGCTACTTTCATAAAAGACCACATAAATTAGTTTTTGGTAGAAAATAATATTTTAAGGTTTTACACCCTTCATGACCAGGCCATTTTTTGCCATTTAGCACTGCGCTAATTTAACTGGTAATTGCGCAGTCATGCAACACTGACCACACAAATAGAACTTTCTTTAGGTGGTATTTGATCACCACTGGGTTTTTTATTTTTTATTATATAAACGAAAAAAGACCTAAAATTCTGACCCCCCC
Organism: Aquarana catesbeiana; assembly: GCF_042186555.1. Lineage (NCBI taxonomy): Eukaryota > Metazoa > Chordata > Amphibia > Anura > Ranidae > Aquarana > Aquarana catesbeiana. The sequence continues at coordinate 38,179,280 of NC_133327.1, forward strand.
CCATTTATTTTTTTTCTTTCTCCTATAAAACATCCAATAATATTAAAAAAAATCACATTTCTTCATAAATTTAGGCCACAATGTATTTGGCTACATGTCTTTGGTAAAAACAAAAATATCAATAAGTGTATATTGATTGTTTTGCGTGAAAGTTAAAGTGTCTGCAAATGATGGTGTATATCCCGGTATGTTTATTTTTTATACTGCTAATGGCGGTGATCAGCGACTGATAGTGGGGCTGTGATAGTGGGGAGGGCAATCTGACACTGGGTGGCAACTAACTGACATCACCAGTGACACTAATACAGTGATCAGTGCTAATACTGTACACTGTCACTGTACTAATTACACTGGCTGGGAAGGGCTTAACATCCCAGGTAATCAAGGGGTTGCATATGTGCTAACACGTGTTAATGTGTGTATTTTGTGCTGATTTTTACTAAACCTTGTTTCTTCTCCTTGCAAAGGGAGAAGAACAGAGTGCGTTCCCTCTGTACAGAGCCCTGCGTTGATTGTCAACACAATGCTCTCGGCTGTGATTGGGTACAGCCAATCAGCAGGTCCCTGCCATGAAACATTGGCTGGGACCTGCTGACAAAATGCCACTGTATCTAATAACAGCAGGAGTCGTCGCATGCACCCCATACCCAGGAGAGGCCAGCTGCATACAGGTACATCGCTCTGCAGTACATTGCAGGTGGGCGGTCCTTAAGTGGTAAAGCAATAGTCAGAAGGCATTCACAAAAGATCGAAGTTGGTCAAACAAATCTGATTTCTGTTTGAGGAGGTAAGCGAAAACGTAGACAAAGGGGACGTGGATGTGGTATACTTGGATTTTGGAAAAGCATTTGACACAGTTCCCCGCACATGGCTGTGTAAGGTAAAGTCTACAGAATTGGAAAGATCAGTTTGTAAATGGATAGAAAAATGGCTAAAAGACAGAATTCAGAAAGTAGTGGTTAATGATTCTTACTCTGAATGGTCTAAGGTTATCAGTGGTGTACCCCAAGGTTCAGTGTTGGGACTCTTACTTTTTAATATCTCTATAAATGATATAGTGTCTGGGATTAAAAGTACCATTTCAGTCTTTGCAGATGACCCCAAACTATGCAGTGGAATAACGTCCTTACAGGATGTCTCCAATTTACAAGCCGACCTCAATGCACTATTTAATTGGGCAACTGTGCGGCAAATTAGATTTAATGGTGATAAATGTAAAGTTATGCACTTGTGGGCTAAAAATATGCATCATACATACTATGGGGAATACAATAGGGGGAATCAATGGTGGAGAAGGATCTGGGTGTTCTGGTAGATCATGAGCTTAATAATGGCATGCAGTGCCAAGCTAAAGTTTCTAAAATGAGTATAATATTTTTTTGTATTAAAAGGTTTAGCCTGAAGAGAGAAACACCATTGTGTCCCTGTACAAATCATTAGTTAGACCTCATCTAGAATATTGATATTAATATAAACGATCTCTGTCCTATATGCCCACATCCTCAAATACATGTAAAACAGAAATATTCTTGTAGCAATACACTTTTTTTTTTTTCTGGGCATAAAGAGAATGGTACCACAAAGTAAATTCATAATACAATTACCGTGTTTATCAGCATATACCACACTTAAGTGTATAACACGCACCTTGATTTTAAGAGGGAAGTTTCAGGAAAAAAAACTTAAATTTTAAATAAAGAAAGAAAAATAAGGGTCAGTGCCCATATGCAGCCTCACTAGTGTCCATCAGTGCAGCCTGACCATTGCCCATCTGCAGCCTCACCATTGCCATCAATGCAGACTGATCAATGCCCATCTGCAGCCTCACCATTGCCATCAATGCAGTCTGATCAATGCCCATCTGCAGCCTCACCATTGCCATCAATGCAGACTGATCAATGCCCATCTGCAGCCTCACCATTGCCATCAATGCAGCCTGACCATTGCCCATCTGCAGCCTCACCATTGCCATCAATGCAGACTGATCAATGCCCATCTGCAGCCTCACCATTGCCATCAATGCAGACTGATCAATGCCCATCTGCAGCCTCACCATTGCCATCAATGCAGACTGATCAATGCCCATCTGCAGCCTCACCATTGCCATCAATGCAGCCTGACCATTGCCCATCTGCAGCCTCACCATTGCCATCAATGCAGACTGATCAATGCCCATCTGCAGCCTCACCATTGCCATCAATGCAGACTGATCAATGCCCATCTGCAGCCTCACCATTGCCATCAATGCAGCCTGACCATTGCCCATCTGCAGCCTCACCATTGCCATCAATGCAGACTGACCAATGCCCATCTGCAGCCTCACCATTGCCATCAATGCAGACTGATCAATGCCCATCTGCAGCCTCACCATTGCCATCAATGCAGTCTGATCAGTGACCATTTGCAGCCTCACCTCAGATTACTGCTGCCTTGGAGGGGACAGGGAGGGGGGGCGGGACGAGCGCCATCAGATCACAAACGGTTTACATACAGCGAGAATCTCCTGTTTACTCGGCCTCTTTAATACAAAGTCCCGCCTCCTAGACCAGCTTCTATGATTGACAGAACACTGGTCTAATGCCGGCCCAGGAGACAGAACTTCCTATTACAGAGGCTGCTGAGTAAACAGGAGATTCTCCCTATATGTAAATGGACGACGCTCGTCCCGTCCCCTCCGAGGCAGCCCAAATTGAAGTATTGGCATATAACACGCACACACTATTTGCCCCCGATTTTCAGGTTGAAAAAGTGCGTCTTATACGCCGATAAATACGGTGTATATATAGCACTATAGCTAGTGTTTGCAAAGTGGAGTTCACATATCTTTCAATTCAACATCCACATGTTGGCTCAACGCGTTTCCAATGCTTCAAACTTCTTCATCAGGAGGCATGTAAACCGTATGCATATAGGAAAACCCATTAATGTAAAATTAAAGTTTCCTAGAGTGGAAATTCTCAAATCCAAAAGGAGACAGCCAGTGACGTGATAGTGGTCCAAAAGGTGTAAAAAATCTCCAATATAGTCCTCCACTTTTACCTTCTAAATAAAGGGCAAAATATTCATGAAATAATCTAAATAAGTTCTGGTCTGGAGTTCAATCCCGCCATCCATCCAAGATACTCATCCCCAAGGCAGATCCCATTAATACCCGAGGATCTGCTCAGGGGATGGTTTTAGGAGTATCTTGATCTGCTGAGTATTAAACTTCCTGGAATACATATATTTCTTTTGTGGTTAAGGATCTGGACGTGCTGTTGCTTCCCCTCAATGAATGGCAGTATTGAAGTCCAGACCAGAGCTTCCACTCCAGTAATCTGTATGGAAACTTTTGATTTTACATTACTGAGTGCTCCTATACGGATACTGTTAACATGTGCTCCTAATGAAGATGTTTGAAGCATTTGAAACATGTTGAGCTGACATGTGGATGTTAAATTGAAAAAAAGGTTTAAATTTCACTTTGCAAACTCTGGATATGGTGCTATATAGAATTTTAATATTTGTATAACAAACAATATGATTGTATCACTTTACTTTGTGGTACCATTTTCTATATGCCCACAAAAACTCCATTGCTACAAGAATTTTTCTGTTTTACCGATCTGGAATAACTGTTTCCACTAATGGTAAGGTCGGGTGTCTGCTTGCCAACTTCCCAGGTGTATACTAAAAAAAACATTTCTAACCCCCTCTAGGAGTTGGGACTTTAAAGTGATTATAAAGGCTCGTTGTTTTTTTCTAAATAACAGACATGTTATACTTACCTCCTCTATGCAGTTGGTTTTGCACAGAGCAGCCCCGATCCTCCTCTTCTCAGGTCCCTCTTTGCTGCTCTTAGCCCCTCCCTCCTTTGAGTGCCCCTCAGCCAGCAGCTTGCTACAGGGGGCACCTAAGCCGAGTCGGAGCTTTGTGTATCCATTCAGACACGGAGCCCAGCCCCCTCTCTCCTCTGATTGGCTGACTGACTTTGACAGGCGCGTGAGCCAATGGCGTAGCTGCTTGGCTGAGACAAATCAGGAGGAGTGTACTGGATGGCTGAGGGGATCGTGGACATCCCTGGAGAGAGAAGGAGCTCAGGTAGATATTTCGGGGGTGCTGGGGGGCTGCTACACACAGAAGGTTTTTTTTTTTATCTTAATGCATAGAATGCATTAAGATAAAAAACCTTCAGCCTTTACAATACTTTAAAGGCAGACAGTGCACCTAAAACATATAATAGTACAGATCTGGAATATGCAGTTCAGTTTTAGGCTCACGTTCACAAAAAAAGATATTGGGGAACTGGAGAAGGCATAGATAAGGGCAACCAAACTGATAAGAGGCATGGAGGAGCTCAGCTATGAGGAAAGATTAGAGGAACTAAATTTATTCTTTCTTAAAAAGAGGAGATTAAGAGGGGGACATGATCAACATGTACAAATACATAACTGGTCAATATAGTGAACTGGTTGTTGTTATTCACTTTCAGGTCATTACAGAGGACAAGGGGGCACTCTTTATGGAGGAAAAGAGATTTAACCTTCACATACTGAAAGGCTTCTTTGCAGTAAGAGCTGTGAAAATGTGGAATAGATTCCCCCAAGAACTAGTTCGGCCAGCTCAGTAGATTGTTTAAAAAAAAAAAAAAAAAAAAAAAAAGGTGGTTGTATTCCTAAATGCACAAAATATAACTGAATACTAAGATTTTATAGGTAAAAACACCAGGGGTAATTGATCCAGGGAATATCCAGCTGCCTCCTGGGGGATCAGGAAGGAATTTTTTTTTTATATTATCCTCACTGGAGCAAATTGGATCATGCTTTATTGGGATTTTTTGGCCTTCTTCTGGATCAACTGTGGATATAGGATTGTGTATATGGAGGTTTTCTATTAGGGTTTTTTTGTTTGTTTTTTTGAGCTAGGTAGACCTGTCCCTTTTTTTTTTTTTTTTTTTTTTTTTTTTTCCTCAACCTGAAGGAAAGCAAACAAGGTGGACACAGCTCCAAACAGCCCGTGGTTGCATGCACGTTTACATGCGCCAAGACTTACCTGGGTGGCATCCCGGTCCACAGCCATATTCAATATAGATAGGAAAATGGAGATGGCAACACTCCAAGATGGATTAAATAAAAAATATATCTTTATTGCTAGATCCAGTTAAAAATTACAGGATATACACATGGTCTCAGGAAGACAAATAAACGCGTTTCAAACGTCAGTGCTTTTTCATTAGTAATGAATGAGCACTGACATGTGCAACGCATTTACTGTGATTTTTAACTGGATTTAGCAATAAAGATATTTTTTATTTCATCCATCTTGGAGTACTGTATCTCTATTTTCCTATCTACTTTTTTTCAACCTAACTGTGTAACCAATTAATAGCACTTATAAGGATCACTTCCATCGATCCTGAAAATGTTTTCTTTGACATGTATACAGGGATCACAGGCTTCTTGCACAGGGCTTCAGTTTTTACAGTAGTTCACCAGTCTACCCCACTCCTCTTTATTGGTTTCTGTAGCAGAAGACGATTTCCTAGAAATTCTTACGCATTGCTTCTTCACTCATGCCGATGTAACAAGAAGTTTCTTACTGTGCCCAACCGAATTTCACACCTATCTTGTAAGTTTGAATGTCATCGGTAATGCAAGAGCATGTTCCAAGGCACAGGAAGTACTTTTTTTCCTAAGTGACCTTCTAAGGTGCTGTGGATTCTTGCGGTGGAGTACTGGGATTAAAGAGATCCTGTCGCAAGGGTTCATTTTTCTTCCCTTAAGATTGTATATACATTTAACTATTTTATGCATGTTTTTTTACCTTTTTAAAGCTTCCCTTTCTTAGAGAACAGTATTTCCCATTCATCCCCCTGGCAGCTACATAAAAGTTTACAGAAAGAAAAAAGCTGCAAGTAACTATTTGTACCTGAATTTCTGTGCTTATACATGAAATTTGTTAAAGAGGAGCTTCCGTCCCCCCCCCAAAAAAAAATTAAAAGCAGCTACAAATACTGTAGCTGCTGACTTTTAATATAAGGACACTTACCTGTCCAGGAATCCAGTGAGGTTGGCACCCAGGCTGATTCTTAAATCGACTTCGGGTACAGGCGCCAGGCATCGTAGGTAAGGGAAACTGGCAGTGTAGCCTTCCGGCAAAATATAAGAAAACATTACAGCCTCACCAGTAGAAAGTACAAGTATATCATCACAAATGTAGCAACTCTTTAGAGTTAGGGCTCATTCGCACGGGCTGGGGGTGGAGGGGAGCAGTAAAAAAAATAGGTTCCGCTCAGCTGCAGTTTTTATGCTCTCCACCCGCTTACCTTAAGCTGCAACAGTGGTCAAGTGAGGTTGTACTCATGTCTCTACAAAAATTATACCCTGTATTATGTTCATCAGGCAACACTGCAGCCGACCCAATGTGACCCATTCAAGTAATTGGGGCTGGGCCACAACAGCATGTAATGTATATGATTGTGTTGCACTGGTTTGGGCTTTTCAGGGTTAAAACAGGCAGTGAGGATGCAACATACTGCCTCATAGCTGTCTGTTAACTGCCCTGATTATTTAGTAAAGGCCCTTTATTCCAAAATCAAATGTTAAAAGCAAATACATTTTTTTGAACGTTCTGAGAATATTTGTATAAATATTTCTAAGAATTTTTGTTTAAAATGTTATCCCTCTATGGTCAGCTTAACTCCACTTGAGATATTGAGCTGAAAGCTCACAACCCATGGTTGTTGTCTCCCCTTTGTAACTATAACAGCCTCCATTCTTCCACAAAATGTAGAGTGTGTTTCGAGGGAGTATATCATTGCTCAGGCAAAAGCTTCTGTTGGATGGGTAGACCTGGCAAAAAAACGTTTTGTGTTACAAAGAGAAGTAAGTAGGGTTGAGGTTGGGGCTCTGTGCAAAGCCACGTGAATACATTCACATCAAGTGTGTCAGACCATGTCTTTATGGAACTGGTTTGTGCACAAGGGGTACAGTCCAGCTGGAACGAAAAAAGATTACCCCAAACTGTTAACACAAGGTTGCAGGAGCAACATAAGATGTCTTTATATCCTGTAGCATTAACAGTACCCTTCACTAGGGACATTTTAACCACCTGCCGACCACCGCAAATGACAGCTACAGCCCGGATGGCTAGTCCAGGGAGGCTGCCATATGATGGCCTCCTGTGATCGCGCCCCCTGTGGGACGCAGGTTGCGCACTTTGTGATCAGTGTCCGGTCGACACTGCTGATCACAGATTGAGGTAAAGAGCTAATCAGCGGCTCTTTACCGTGTGCTCAGCTGTGTCCAATCACAGCTGATCACGGATGTAGACAGAAGCTGGTTATTATGTAATAAAAATCAACCAGCGCTAATCACAAATAATTTGAACTAAAGCAGCTGTGGTACTGAGGGTATAACTTATCAAATCCCAAAACATAAATGATCACAAGAAGCAGTACAGCGCATAAGATTACATTTAAAAACATTCATTAGAGAATACTGTTCTAAAGTCCATAGTAAAGAATTTTCAACATGTGATCCAGTGGTACGAGTGATATCCACACAAGATGAGTGACTGTAGTGAAACAAGACCTCCACCAACGGTGACACAAGCCACTCACCTCAGCTGTTGGACCCCTGAGTTAATCAGTCACGTCAAAGACAGCATTTCCCTCAAAGGGAAGTAAAGCAGGAACAGGTAGACTTGTTGCCGGTCAGATACCCAAAACTTGTGATGCTCGCAGTGGTCACATGAAAAGTAAGTAAGGAACATCTAGTGCTCTCTGTATATTGCATAAAAATTTTAATAAAACAGCAGTAGGAAAACTTACAAACGAAGCACTGTACCCCAGTGCGACGGATAGAAGCCTTGTAGGATGAGCCACGGAGATCAATGAGCGAGACGCGGGTGACGTCACGATCCAAGTCACGTGATGTATTTCCGTACAAGTTACGTCCCTAATAGTGGGCGGGACTTCAGCGGCGACGGCATGACATGATCCACCCGCTTTAAATACATCTCAGCTGATCGGAACAGCAGCTGGTTATTGGCACTCCTTTCCTCATGCTGACAGCATGAGGAGAGGAGAAGAGAGCTGATAACTGGCTTCTCTAAAAGGGACATGTACACTGATAATCAGTGAAGGCCCAACAGTGCCTACCAGTGCTGCCTTATCAGAACACACCAGGGAAGGAGAAAAATTACCTGTTTGCAAAATGTTATAAAAAACTATAAGTACGTTGTTTTTTTTTTCTCCAGAATTTTCGGTCTTTATTAGTTTATTTAGCAACAAAAATGAAAAAACCCAGTGGTGATTAAATACCACCCAAAGTTTGGGTATAGTTTTGCATGACCACGCAATTTTCATTTAAAGTGTGACCGCGCTGAAACTTGAAAACTGGCCTGGGCAAGAAGGGGATAAAAGTGCCCAGTACCCAAGTGGTTAAAGAGTAGGGTCATCGTCTAACAAAAAAAAAAAAAAGTGCATTAACTCCACATATCCTGACTAACCCTCTGGACCAGGTGTCTCAGACTGGTGGCCTTTCCAGCTGTTGCAAAACTACAAGTCCAATGAGACATTGCAAGGCTGACCGTTACAAGCATGACTCCCACAGGCAGAGGCATGATGGGACTTGTAATTTTGCAACAGCTGGAGGGGTGCCAGTTTGACACCCGTGCTCGGGACCCTGCTGCACACAGCAGTCGTGCTGCCAATGTAGCGGTTCATAAATCGTAATACCAAGCCCTGAAGTGAGTAACCATTATAATGGTCACAATGGCAAACACTCATTGGTCAGTGTGACTGTACTAACCAGTGGGCAGAACTTCTTTCTTCTGAGATACCTCAGAAGAAGCCTCAGATGCACTTCTCATTGGTCAGAACAATCATGTGGCTGCACTGACCAATGAGTGCATGCCATTGCAAGCATATGGATACTTACTCTGAGGCTGTGCATTAGGTGGTGTGGATAGAATATTTGAAGATAGTTTACATTTTCATTTTTTGTGAAAAGTTAAAATTACCCTTTAACACATTTAGAGGGGTAGCCACATTCTTTTGGCTATGTAGTGTAGATGTGATGGTTAGATGTCCAAAAAGTTTTCGCCATTTAGTGTATGATATACTGTGTATACACACACACACACACACACACACACACACACACACACACACACACACACACACACACACACACACACACACACACACACACACACACACACACACACACACTCCTCTTGAGTTTAGTTGCATAAAGCCAGCTTCACAAAGATGTATGTTTGAGGTGGAGGAATTTTAATGGCCCCACCTCAAACCCTACTGCCCACACTCAGGCTACATTTGAAGGCAAACTGAAAGCCAGGTCTTCTCATCCTACATCAGTACAAATCCCCAAAGAGATGCTCCAAATGCTTGTGGAAATTCTTTCCAGAAGAGTAGATGATGTTGTAGTCACAAAGGAGGAGGCAACTCATGGATTTGGAATAGTAGGCCCAACAAGGTAATACCAGTGTGATGGTTGGGTGTCCACAAAGTTTTCTCCATATTATGTACTGGACTGACTAATTTTAAACCTTTTTTTTTTTTTTTTAACATAATACAGATGTATATATAAAACAAACTCTACATTCAATTTTAAACATCCAGTGTGTGGGTTGCTCATTTACAGGCTGCCATGTAATACATGGTATTACCCAGAAGTACCATATTTTTCCGTGTATAAGACGCTATTTTTTCCTAAAAATACACGGTCAGTGAGCCTGGGAGACAGCCGCGCAGGTGCGTCGCTGCCCATAGCTTGTCAAAGGGCTTCCTCCAATCACAAGCCGTATGTTACTGACGTCAGCTGGAGCTGGAGGTGAGGGGGGAAGTGGAGAGTGCACAGATGCAACAGAGACTGGAGTGTTCTGAGCCCAAGATGTCAGAAAATAATACAAAAGTAAGTGATTGTCTTACTCTGCAAAAGTCAAACCAAATGTAGCCAGCTATGCAAAAGAGCATGGGAATAGAGCTGCAGATAAACAGTTTGTAGCTCCCTCCACTGAGTGTATCATCAGACAGTGGGGAAAACAAGAACAACCCCTGCATAATATGCTGGTATTTAAACATTAACTGTAATGTGTTCTGTTTTACCTATGTTTAAAATATTGATTACTTAATTTTGGGTTGAAAAAGTGGGGCGCGTCTTGTACATGGGGGCGTCTTGTACATGGAAAAATACGATACTTTACGGCTGGCTTTACACCTAGGCATTGGGATAGCGTGTATTAACACAGTGCATGATAACACACCATAACTGTGTTAGTGTATAGATGTAGCCTTTAAAATTAAAGCACTAAAGCCATGTTCCTTCGTCCTAGTACACTGGCATGTATTGTGTCGTGCTGCATGAGGAAAAATAGTTCTGGTGTATTTTCTGGTCCCTTGCCAGCCCATTCAAATGAATGGTCTATCTTAACATGTGCAAACTAATGCATCGGAAATATGTAAATGGAGCCTTAGGGAGGCTTATATGTTGTGCTGAATGCTAATGACAAAGACACTACCATCAGCATGCTCTTCTCTGCTGCATCTGTCTCTCAAAGATGTTAAAATTCATGCTTTAAAGCAGTGGGACCCTGGATTCAATTTCAACCAGGAGCACTATTTTAAGGAGCTTCATCTTTAACTCACAATCCAAAAATCATACTTCACTTTTGACCAAATTGGAGACCTGTGCATGAAGGGAACAAGAGTGTAAACTCCTAGGATAGAGATTTTATAAAACATTGCATATAATGGACGTTACTTAAAATAAAAGAACAAATGCATATACTTATAAAATTCCCTGTTGATACGTGGGTATAGCCAAACATTTGATACTGTGAAAGGACAAGTCTAAAAGGAGAAGCTTTCGTTAAAACATTCCACAAGGTCAAGTAAAAATATGGGACCGTTGAACCGAGAGGAGAAGTACAGCACAAGGAGAAATCCCTTTTGGAAGTGGAGTGTCAGAAAAACTTAAAAGGATCCTTAACAAATATTGCATCCTTGTGTACTTCAAGCAATACACTGAGACAGAAGCTTGTACAGTATATCCTAAAGACCCAACACTCAAACACTATCAAACAGACTTGGCATATGCAGTGCAGTGTAGTGAGGAATGCAAAGACCTGCACTTTTGAGGAGGCAAAACAACCTCTCAACAAACGAATGGTCCATCATAGCAAGCAAATTCCACAGACTATCACTTGACAGTGTTCCTACACTTTAAAATAAATGGACTTTCTTTTGAGAACAGTGAAGTGCTCATTTTGGAAAGAGAGGACAACTGGTTTGCAAGAGCCATTGTTCAGCACAGGTGGGGGTCCTTCAACACCATCTAATGTCCACATATAATGCCATTTTAAAATGTCTACCTTTAGAGATTTTACAACAATTCACCCCTTCAGCCATGTAACTCAAAAGAATATCACATGTACAGACTTGCTGTCACCAAGAATGGGATGATGTAACCAGAGCAAGGTGGTTCCACAGCTTTCACCTGGGAGATATTTACTAAAACTGGAGAGCTCAGAATCTGGTGCAGATGTGCATGGTAGCCAATCAGCTTCTAACTTCAGCTTGTTCAATTAAGCTTTGACAATAAAACCTGGAAGCTGATTGGTTTCTATGCAGAGCTGCACCAGATATTGCACTCTCCAGTTTTAGGAAATCTTCCCCATTGTGTTCTAGGATAATCAGCGTCTGCTTTGAAAAAAAATTCCTGCCAATTCTTGGAGAAGAAATGTACGATGCTACACCCCAAAAAAGTCATAGACAACACCAACAGAAATAAATCCTTCCTAGCAATATGGGACTTTCAAGGCTTTTATACTGAGGCAAAAAGACAAATTCCATAAAAGATAAAGAATTTTATTGTAGCTATACAAATATCAAAATGTGATCACTTGTGACCACATAATGCTTCCGCAATACAAAAACATCACATTAAAACCATAAAAGGTTCTGCACAAATTTGAAGTTGATGCTTGTATGTTCCCGTTGACTTGGTCCAACATGTTTCGCAGCCTACTCGCTGCTTCTTGAGGGACTTCGCGGGAGCATCTACAAATTTAAAAATCTCCATAATGCAAAATGTACTCAAACAATCAAAAAATGTTACATTAAATTCGCATTGGGCTTACTACCAAGTTACTATAGTCTGAGCATGCACAAACTCCACTGGGCATCCAAAGGCAACGATGGTACGCCCAACCTCCACCACAATGGGCGCTTTGACACTTTCCATGGTAATTGGATTAAGGTGTCCGTGCTACCTGTCAGGATATAAATGCTGGGGTATGTTTCAGAAGTGGCTTGGATAAGCTACGAAATGTCTTAGGCAGGCCATGTGTGATTGCAGGAAAGAAATTTGCACAATTTCCCATCAGTGCAGACAGGAGAATCCCTCCTGCTGAGTAATTGTGTGCTCCTGGTGGGGGAAGCCTTCCCCACCAGGAGAAGATAGTGATTATTGCTATTGATTGATGGCTCGATCAACTTGGTACATTCAGCATGCCCATTAAAATTTTTAAACTCTAGATTCGAACCCTGTATGGCTGGCCTTGACTTACAGAACAAGTCCAATTGAATGTGACTTACTACTAAGTCTAAAAGAGTACTATGACCTCTCACGTCCGTTATCATTGTAGGTTAGGAAATGATGAGGTAATAACATGGATGCTATGGTCAACAGCATCTGGTCATTGTGCTCCATATATCGAGACTTTAACATTGCCCATAAAGCTCAATACTGTTGGTGGTAATGTATTTTTCTGCACTTGTGTTTTGTGTAGGCAGCGGCTTCACCGGCATCATCTCCAAGACAAAGACCTCAGTACAAATCAGGAAAGGCTCACGGGAAGGAGACATCAGCAAGACTCTCATCCGCCCAGACCCCGGTGCCACTCTTATCCAGGTAAAACAAACCAATAATACCTCCTGTATATGCAACTTGCAAATGTTCTTGTGTTTGTGTGTGGTTCCTTCAGCAATCCATAAACACTCTTGTCGGGTTATTGGATGGGAGCTTGGCAACAGTGTGTACTCCTTTAACTACGATAGGGGCATGCATTGCAGAAGATATGTGTGAATTACACTCCAAATGGTCATTTTAGAGACCTGACAGTTTTGCTGTCCAATAGCAAACAGAAACATATGTCACTGGCACACATTCACAATATGACAAGAAATATGGTGAAACCTCTCCAAATGATTGTGTTACAATATTTCCAGTGAAGGTTACAGTTAAAATAGAAGGAAAATCTATACAATAACCTATCTGTTAAATGTTGCCTCCCCATTGCTCTGATACCCCCACATACATTTTATAATAAATCACTATCTGAATACCTTTGTTCTAAGATGTTCTGTGTGGTCACATGACTGCAAAGCTCTGGCTCTATCCCCTTTCTTTGCACCTGGAGGAACTCGTTCCTGTCTGAGAATGTTTTGGAGCTATGAACACCAGCAGAATGATTGATGGTCCTCCACAGGACACAGACTAGCTATAGCTTTCCAAACAGATGACCTTGTATAAAAACTTAATAAGGAAGGTATTCAGATAGTAATAGGAAGTCAACATTCAACAGGTGGGTTATTGCGTAGCCTTTCCTTCTAATTTAATGCTACGGCATACAAAGACATTTTGGAAAATTATGCCTTTATCTTCCGGTAACAGCAGTTTGGAGAAGGTCCTTTTTTCTTTTCAGACATGACTGTGCCCATCTGTTTAAAACCAGTCCTATACATGCCGATTGGAAGCCAGGCCTTCTCATCCAGCTTTAGAACTTGACCTCACAAATGGTCCTTTGGCACAAATTTCCACAGACACTATTCAAAATCTTGTGGAAATCCTTCCCAGAAGAGCATAGGCTGTTATAGCTAAAGGGGGACCAACACCATATTAACACCAATGGTTTTAGAATAGGATGTCCAACAAAGTAATTTAGGTGTGATGCCCAGGTGTCCACCAACTTTTGAAAATATAGTATACACTTCATATGTTCCTATAGACAGGTGTCAGGGATATAGGAGTGTAAACTCTACAGGAAATAATGTGAGTTGTTCTTTGTACTCTGAATGCCTGCTCTGTGTAATCAGGGAAAAATAGAGATAGAAGGAAGTCCCATACCCCTAAACATCAAAAGTCACAAAATCTATGGAGGCTGGCCACTGCTGGCCTTCTAAAAATGCTAGTTGTCTGGGAGTTGTGTTGAACTATTGGCTTCAAAAAAATAAATCACTGGCTTCTAATCGTGACTTTAGTCTGTTTTTTTTATTTTATTTTTTTTTTATTATACAGTGTATTGGGTTGATGCAGAATTAAAACCAGTAAGGAGGGTACCACATTCCTATAAGAACCTAAAAAACAAGGGAATGTGGAAAAATACAGACTTGCCAAATAAACTTCACAGACCTCGAAATACAAAGCTTTATTACATAAATAGTTTTTTGTATAAAATTTGCAATACATGTGATTTAAAAAGATCATCATGGCAGGAAACGATCCAAATACATATAAGTAAACCATATTCCAAAAGAAAGATACAAATGATAATTAGGGGAACTAATTAAGAGACCGCAAGAACCAGACAAGGCAATTATAAGCAGATTAAACTTCAGCTTTACTGAGCATGCCTGGAGACATGTGATATAGGTTATTTCACTATAACTTTTGTATGTATAAACTTATTCTATCTTTTTTTTAGAATTTGCAGAAAAGAAGTAACAGCCATAGCACAGATTATTCCAGGTATCTTTTATTTATTTTTTTAAACACTAAAGTCTAAGACCCCATTCACACAGGGGCAACACGACTTGCAGGTCGCCTCAGCGAGGCGACCTGCAAATGACTGCCCGGGCGACTTGCAAAACGACTTCTGTATAGAAGTCTATGCAAGTCGCCCCAAGTCGCCCCCAAAGTCGTACAGGAACCTTTTTCTAAGTCGGAGCGACTTGCGTCGCTCCCCTTAGAACGGTTCCATAGCACAGAACGGGAGGCGACTTGTCAGGCGACTAGGTCGCCTGACAAGTCGTCCCTGTGTGAATGGGCTGTAAAGAGTCACACCACCCACAATTATTATGCTGCACATTTGCTGTGTCCATTGTAACAGAATACTATTCTGTTGAATTGTAAATTTTACATTACTGTTTATTTTATATTATGGTGAATACAGCAGGGTGAGAGGGAACAGGGTCAGGAACCATGGAGGGGCGGAGGGGGATGGGGGTTAGGGTTGGTAGTTGCCATTCCACATTTATAAGTAGCCCTGTATACAGTGCTCCCAAACCGCCCCAAAGATACTGCTTGCAGGACTTTTTCTAACGTCCCGCAAACTGCAGAGAATGTTTTCAGGCACTTTGCGGGCTCTATTTCTAGCGCTAAAATGCCTGAAAATTGCCTCAGTGTGAATGGGGTCTTTCAAATCCCCTACCCATTGCAATGAATGGGCAGCGCTTCTGAAGCCCCTGAAAAGCGATTCCGAATCGCCGCAAAGCGGGAGATTTTAACCCCTACTTTGGGGTTAAAAGCGCCACCCTAGTAGCCAGAAAGCGGCGCAAACGTGCTGCTTAAACAGCAGTAAAGTGCCACTAAAATGAGCAGCGCTTTACCGCTAATGGCCGACGCTTTCAGTGTGAAAGCAACCTTATAGAAATAGGCATGACAGGGCCTCTTTATTGTGAGATCTGGGGTCAAACAGATCTCATATCACACATTTACACTTAAAGGGGTTGTAAACCCTTGTTTTTTTTGTTTTTTTTTTAATAACAAACATGTCATACCTCCACTATGCAGTTAGTTTTTAACAGAGTGGCCCTCATCATCCTCTTCTGGGATCTCTCAGTGACGCTGGTAGCTCCTCTCCGCATCGAGTGCCCACGTTGGAGAGGGCTCTCCTAAGGTTGACACCCGTACATTCACACAGAATGCAGGACTCGGCCCTGCCCCCCGGTGCTGCGTCATTGGATTTGATTGACAGCAACGGGAGCCAATGGCTGTGCTGCTATCAGTTTATCCAATCAGGACACAAGACACCAGCTAGGGCTGGTGTGCTCGTTCCCGGCCGGAGGATGACAGCAATCAGGTAAGTAAAACGGACGGGCTGAGGTGGGCTGCAGCACTACAGAAGGTTTTCCACCTTAATGCATATAATGCATTAAGAAAAAGGAGAACAGTTGGGACTTTATATGAGGCGTGACCTGGTGAGGTCAATTGCCTCCATCCCTATCTATATTTAAAAAAAGTGGGGAAAGGAGATTGGGACTTTGAATGAAGCACATGGGTATAAAAAATTCATTTTTTTTTTTTTATATAAATGAACATACAAACGCATAATCATGAGTAAGTGTGTACCCCTTTAAAAGCAGGTCAGGATATGGTTATTAAAATGTTAAATTGCAAAAAGAAGTTAAGTAAAAAAAAAAAAAAAAGAGCTAAAAAAAAAAATAATTAAACAATAAAAAAAAGCGTTGCTTTATTGCGTTAATGTTATAGCGTTACTGTGTTTTATTGTTAACCACTCAAGGACCAAGCCTCGTTTTGAGGTTTGTTGTTTACAAGTTAAAATCTTCTTTATTTATTTATTTTTTGCTAGAAAATTACTTAGAACCCCCAAACATTATAAAATTTGTTTTTCAAACAGCCTAGAGCATAAAATGGTGGTCATTGCAATACTTTGTCACACCGCATTTGCCCATCGGTCTTACAAGCGCAATTTTTTTTTTTTTAAATTCACTTTTTTTTATTAAAAAAAATAAGACACCAGTAAAGTTAGTCCATTTTTTTTTTCTATATTGTGAAAGATAATGTTAGGCCGAGTAAATTGATACCCAACATATCATGCTTCAAAATTGCGCCCGCTCGTGGAATGGTGACAAACTTTGACCCTTAAAAATCTCCATAGGCGATGTTTAAAAAATTCTCTAGGTCTAGCACTAGAATTATTGCTCTTGCTCTAACGATCATGCTGATGCCTCACGTGTGGTTTGAACACCATTTTTATATGCGGGCATGACTTACGTATGCGTTCGCTCCTGCGTGCGAGTTTGGCGGGATTTGTACACTGTCCTTTTTTAAAAAAAAAAAAAAAAAATTTGGGTCACTTTTATTCCTATTACAAGAAATGTAAACATCCCTTGTAATATAAAAAAAGTATAGCTGGACCCCTTAAATGTGAGATCTGGGGTCAAAAAGACCTCAGATCTAACATTTTACATTTAAATGCAATAAAAAGCGCGGCTGCCTGGGACGCCCATCCTCATTGGCTGAGACAGTAGCGTGGCGCCATTGACTCCTGCTACTGTCAATCAAAAGGGCTCCATGTCTGAATGGACACAGGGAGCTGCGGCTCGGCTCAGGTGCCCCCATAGAAAGCTGCTTGCTGTGGGGGCACCCGACAGGAGGGAGGGGTCGGGGTCACAGAAGAGGGACCTAACAGCGGGGGGTATTACACACAATCCAGTGGCTGCAGCCAATTAGATTGTGTGTTAAAACTGATAGGCAGATGAGAGCATTCGGGCAGCTCCGATTGCTCTCGCACACCCCTGGTACCGATGCTCCCATCCCCCCCCCCCCCCCCCGCCACAGCGCCCCGCCATGCTTACTGGGCTCCGCTTGCCCATTGGTGGGCCCAGGATCTCCATGGCGGGTGCCGGCGGGTAGAGGGGAAGGAGAAGAATGGGCACACGTCCGCTCTCCTCCCCTTCTTCTTGTGACCCGGAAAGCGACGTCTCTGACGTCACTTCCGGGTCAAGCTCTCGGTGTCCCCGGTTTGCTTCGCCGAGAAAAGATGTTTTGCAATGCGATCTGCATTGCAAAACATTCAGTGGAGTACAGGGCAGACATGCAGGATTTTTAAGACCCTGCATATTTTAGTAAAGAGAACCTGTGACCTAAAAATCATCGCATAGGGGACAGTTTGCCCCCTATGTAAATTGGAAAAAAAAAAAGTTAAGTTTAAAAAAAAAATGTAATTTTTTTGCAAAAAAATAGTTACACCAAGCACATAAAATCTCCAACCCAAAAAATGTTGAGGCCCCCCCACCCCCACATATACACACTCGCATGAACGTAAACGCATGCGTCTGGGCGCCTATGTGTGAAAACGTTGATTGCGATACACATGTTGCATATCGCCGCGTACGCTGGAGTGAGAGCAATAATTCTAACACCAGACCTCCTCCGTAAAACCAAAAGGATACCTATAGGGGGCTTTTGAAGCATCACCTATAGAAAATATAGGGTACTGAAGTTTGTTGACATTTCACAGGCGCACATAAATTTAAGGTTTGGCATGCTGGGTATCTATTTACTCAGTACAACCTTGTCTTTTATGTTTTACTAAAAGTTTGGGTAATTTATTGTGTGTGTTTGCTCTAAAATTCAGTGTTTTTTTTACTGAAATTTTGCATTTCCTATACCTTTTGCGGTAATATCGTGTGACATAAAAAATTGCAGCTACCAATATGTTATTCTCTAGGATGTTTGCTTTCAGAAAATATATAATATTTGTGGGTTTTGTGTAATCTTCAGGCCTAAAATTATTTTTTTAAAACGTGTGCAAAAAATGCAAAAATGGCTCTGGCAGCGAAAGGGTTAAAGGAAACCTGCGTAGGCTGCCATTACTTGGCATTGCTTTTGAAAATACTTGTTGTCTGGCTGTTATGTTGATTCAATGGCTTCAGTACTTTGTGACAAGTAGTCACAAAGTACTGAAAGTGCCAAAGTTCTGAGTGCCTCTGACTACACTAGTTGCAAGCTTGTTTTACGTCCTTGACCCGCACTGGGGCCAAGGATAGCCAAAGAAGGATGTCAGCAATCACAGCCTTCATGTTTCTTTTTGCTTGCTTTATGAATAAAACAAAAATGTTAAGGAAATTTTTTTAATTCCATACATTTTTTTTAGAGTTTCAAAAAATAAGTACAGAGGTACAAAAATGAACAAGTCTGATAGTATGTACATGTAGCATGTGTAGCGAGATAAGGTAGCCAACAGCGATGTACAGCAAGATATACTGGTATGTAAGTTGTGGAACAGAGTTGACACGGTAACAATAAGCACGATGCTTGCGGTGCACGATACAATTTGGATTACATATGCAGCACATTCAATAAGCTTCTACCTATAAACCTAATGCTAAGATACTACACAGAAGGGAAAAGAAAAGGAAGAGGGGTGGGAGGCCCTTGACCAAGGTGCTATGGCAATATGGAGGCTATTGTTACAACTTCAACAGTCGCAGGTCTAAATTGCATGGGAGATACGTCGACACCCATGGTTCCCATACTCTATGATATGTAGACATATTACCTTGACGTCTAGCAGTGAGTTTCTCATTGGAGTCCAGTGAACTTGGTTTTTGACTTCAGAAGCATATACGTACGGTGAGAACCATGCCTTCGCAATCACCTGCTTTGTGGCTGTACGGATGTGCATCATGAGGGTGAACTGAGACTTAGTTCCTCTGGCTTTCAATTGAGAAAGGCCTCCAAGGAGGTTTAGTGGCACTATTTGGTGGAAGAGGGTTTGGATCGTTATGGATGTTTTTAATACAGCTGAAATCCCAGTATTCTTTGCTATTCATATAAATCACTGCCGACCTCTCTTATAGGTCTCTGGAAAGTTTGGGTGTGCGTCCCAGCCGGATCCCTGTCCGGAGGAATGGGCTACTGCATACCCAGAGCCTCGTCCATGTCACCAATGAGCGGGATTCCCCCATCCTCAGAGTGTGGAAATACACTGCGGACCAGACCCTGAAACACTGCGCACTCACAGGTAAGGTACAGTGTGGTGTCTGAAATGTAATCTGCATTCCTAATGCTAGAGGCAAGGTACAACTCAGTGTATAGAATGTACTCTATATTCTAAATGGTAGATTGTGAGTTACAGCACAGTGTATAGAATGTACTCTACATTCTGAGTGGTAGCTTGTGAGGTACAGCACAGTGTATAGAATGTACTCTACATTCTGAGTGGTAGCTTGTGAGGTACAGCACAGTGTATAGAATGTACTCTACATTCTGAGTGGTAGATGGTGAGGTACAGCACAGTGTATAAAATGTACTCTGCATTCCCAGTGATAGGAGTTGCAGTACAGCATAGTATATAGAATGTACTTTGCAGTTCCAGTGGCAAGGGTTTAGGTACAGCATAGTATATAGAATGTATTTTGCAGTCCCAGTGGCAGGGGGTGAGGTACAGCATAGTATATAGAATGTACTTTGCATTCCCAGTGGCAGGGGGTGAGGTACAGCATTGTATATAGCATTTACTTTGCATTCCCAGTGGCAGGGGGTGAGGTGCAGTACAGCATAGAATGTACTCTGCATTTTAAGTAGTAGGGGGTGAGGTACATCGCAGTGTATGAAATGTACACTGCATTGCCAATAGTAGAAGGTGAAGTGCAGCACAGTGCATGGAATGTAGTCTACATTCCGAGTGGTAGATGGTACTGTAAAGCACAGTGTATGGAATGTTCTCTACATTCCAGTTGGTAGGTAGATGGTGAGGTACAGCACAGTGTATGGAATGTACTCAGCATTCCCAATGGTAGGGGGTGAAGTACAGCACATTGTATAGAATGTACTCTGCAACCCCAATGGTAGATGGTAAGGTAAAGCACATTGTATGGCATCTACTCTGCATTCCCAATGGTAGGGGGTTATGTACAGCAGAGTACATGGAATGTTCTCTGCATTCCTAATTGTTGAGGATGAGGACTAGAGATGGAAAGGCCTGGAGAAAAAATGGGAAAAAACAGTTTTCCATGTTTTTTTCAAACAAGTTTTTTGTTTTGTTTTTTTCTGGAAAAATGGCACAAAAATGTGGAATATGTTCTTTTACAATGATAATATATCTATGACATGGTATTCAAACTATATAAGATAAAGACTTTAACCACTTCCCGCCCAACCTATAGCAGAATGACGGCCGGGCGGTGGTTCTGTTATCCTGACTGGAAGTCATACAACGTCTTTCAGGATCACATGCTGGCACGCGCCCGTGGGGTCGCACAGAGCGGCGATCAGTGGTGCTGTGTGTCACTCTCCGATCGTGGTAAGGAGCCTCTGACAGAAGCTCCTTACCACGCGATCAGCTGTGATCAATCACAGCGTGAACCTGGAAGTGCCGGTAAACGGCTTTCCTCGGTTTGCGCTGACAGGGAGAGCCGATCGGCGGCTCTTCTTGTCAGAGGGGGGATCTGCGCTGATAATCAGCATATTGATTATCAGCGCAGCCCCCATGAGAGGTGCCCATCAGCTGCCAGTCTGTGCCCCATCAGTAACGCCTGTCAGTGCCCATCAATGTGCCAATCAGTACCCCATCAGTAATGCCTGCCAATGCCCTTCAGATGCCAATCAGCAATGCCTGTCAGTAGCTCCTCATCAGTACTGCCTATCAGTCCCCATCAGTGCTGCATATCAGTGTAGCCTATTGGTACCCATCAGTGCTGCATATCAGTGCCCATCAATTCTACATTTCAGTGCCACCTCATAAGTGCCCATCAGTGCCGCCTATCAGTTGCCCATCAATTCTACATATCAGTGCCACCTCATGAGTGCCCATTAGTGCAGTCTCATCAGTGACCATCAGTGAAGGAGAAAACAAAACTTTATAACAGAAATGAAGGAAAACCTTTTTTTTCTCAAAATTTTCAGCGTTTTTTAATTTGTTTAGCAAAAAATAAAAACCCCAGTGGTAATCAAATACCACCAAAAGAAAGCTCTATTTGTGGGAAGAAAATGATAAAAATTTAGGTTGCTTACAGTGTTGTATGACTGCCCAATTGTCATTCAAAGTGCGACAGCACTGAAAGCTGAAAATTGTCCTGAGCAGGAAGGAGGGAAAGTGCCCAGTATTGAAGTGGTTAATGAAAGATTTCTGAGACTTTATGTAAAGTCTTAAATTATTACAAGTTCTCTCAGCTGAAGACAAGATAATCCAGGAATGCAGTTCAAATAACACTGTACTTCTCAATGCAGTTATCAAGTAAGATAAATATGCATTTCTGCCACTAGGGGGCACTGCAGGGGAAAGGCTCCAGTTGAGTTTGCTTGTGGGCTCCATCTTCTACCTCCTACAGTTTGGGTGATTGTTGGGATACAGATGAGTTTCTGTCCTCTCAGGCCCAAATTGACATGAAAGAGGGTCAATTTGACAAATTAGTTTATTTGTATAACCTTTAAATGATTCCTATTAGTCTTCCCCGCCATCACAGTGTAATGTTTACCTATAGTCTGCTCAGTAAATTGGGTTTTCTTTTCTGCCTCTCTGTAAAATGGTGAGACCAACATCTAGAGCAGCCTTTCTCAACCTTTTCAACACAGAGGAACCCTTAAAATAACTTTCAAGACTCAGGGAACCCCCACTAAAAATTACTATATCTATAACTCATGATACATTAGCATGATGGTCAGTGGAAAGAATACTCCTTACACTTGTAGTTATTGGGAAGAATTACCCCTCAACAGATAGCTAAAGAGGTCAATGGTGTAATGCCGCATAAACACGAGCGGCCTTTTTCGCCTGGACTGGTCCGACGGACCGAGTCCGGCGGACAATTCGACCGTGTGTGGGCTTCATCGGACTTGCAGCTGACTTTTTTGGTTGAAAATCTGACGGACTTTAGATTTGGAACATGTTTCAAATCTTTACGTCAGAACTCCGCCGGACCCAGTTCCTATCGAAAAGTCCGCTCGTCTGTATGCTAGTCCGATGGACAAAAACCGACGCTAGGGCAGCTATTGGCTACTGGCTATCAACTTCCTTATTTTAGTCCGGTCGTACGTCATGTACGAATCTGTCGGACTTTGATGTGATTGTGTGTAGGCAAGTCCGTTCATTCGGATAGTCCGTCGGACCAGTCCGGTCGAAAAGCCCGCTCGTGTGTACGCGGCTTAAGTGGGAACTTATCTGAGAGGCAAAAATTGCTCAAGGAACCCCTAGCAACTTCTGGAGGAACCCTTGGGTTTCATGGAACCCTGGTTGAGAAACCCTGATCTAGAGTTTGGAAACATTTCGACTGTGCAATTTGCAAATATTGTGAGAAGAAATGTTCTTTTCCAAATGCTACAAGGATGACAAAACACAGCCTGGCATGCCAGAGGTACCCTAAGGACATTAAAAATACAAAAAAATACTTTACAGAAAGAAATAATGAGGACCAGAAAGTGCAATGAGCTTTCCCCTCCAGAGTTCTCATCTGTCAAAAACTGTACATTTATTTCAAGCATAATACTTTTATTTACACTATATTTCACATTCATAATGTAACAAAATGAATTTCAACTTGTAAAACTACTCCGCACTGAATTTGTTTTAAATTTTTCCAAAATGTCAATTTTTTTTTTTTGGAAACAAAAACAGGGAAAAATATTTTTTTTTTCCCCATGGCTACAAAATTTCTGTAAATTTTACATCATTAGTGAGGACACAGGAGCACCATCCAGCCCTGCTGCCAGCAGCCTCCTATGCCCTATGACAGCCTGACACCTGCTGCGGCTGGACGGCAGACTGAATGCCTAGAAGGCAGAGTCCTGAGCATTCATCCCTGAGCGCATACTGCCATAAACATTAGCATGCTAGGTGCACTGTCCAGCCCTGTTTAGCCACAGAAGCTGTCAGACACCTGGCAGCTGTGCTCTCTGCCCGCACCTAAACCCCATTGTGCATGGGGCCTAGAAGGAAGGAAGGGAGGGAAGAGAAAACGTTAAGGGGAGTGCCTGGAGCAATATATGTTCTGATTATTTTCTCATTATTTCACAGATCTGGCAGCGGTGACGTCTAGTCTGACAGTGTGCTCAGTGCCACTTCTTCGCACCAAAACTGAAGATCCTCTGTTCATCTGTGAGCCTGGCAAAGAGATGGGAGAGGAGGTAATGTGTGACATTTATATGGTATCTATGCAATGCTCTCCATCTTCCTTCCATAGGGAAAGATTCTACCAGTAAGGCCTAAAATGTCCAAGTGTCAAAAGGTGCCACATCCTAATGAAGTACAAAGAAGAAAAAGATTTGGAAGGGACTTTAAAGGCACCGATATAGACACAGAGTGTAATCGAATATAGAAAAGTTTATTTATACATGCAATTTAAAATGGATATTGGGAATAAAAGAACATGCATGCAGAGTACATGTTATATGTAAACAGAAAAAAATTTAAACAATTCCATTCCTTGAAGGAGCATAGCACCCCAAAGGGGACCCCTACGCGTCTTAACTCGCTGAGTCTTCTTCAGGGGGTTCTTTGTTTAGGGGTACAGTGAATGGATACTACAAGATATCAATTAATGACATGCACATGAAAAGTCGTTTGCAGACAACCTGCATACGATTTTTCACACTACACATTGTAAGATACACCCACATAATTGATGTGTTTTTTTGTATGCATATAGTTATTCTTTTTTGTGCATGTCATTAATTGATATTTATCTTGTAGTATCCATTCACTGTAACCCCTAAACAAAGAACCCCCTGAAGAAGACTCAGCGAGTTGAAACGTGTAGGGGTCCCCTTTGGGGTGCCATGCTCCTTCAAGGAATGGAACTGTTTACATTTTTTTTTTCTGTTTACATGTAACATGTACTCTGCATGCATGTTCTTTTATTCTCAATATCCTTTTTAAATTGTATGTATAAATAAACTTTTCTACATTGGGTTACACTCTGTGTCCATATCGGTGCCTTTTAAAGTCCCTTCCGAATCTTTTTCTTGTACTTCCTTCCATAAGAACCTGTCTATCCATAATTGTCCCTATTGTGTATGGCAGTGCAGTTAAGGTCGGTACCATTTATATGATATCCCGCTAAAGCTCATCACACAGGTTACAATTAGATTGTGCAATCTCCTTTATATTGATCTGCAACTATATAGCGCAGGGGCCTGCCTGATGGAATACAGATTGATTGGATAGATTAGGGGGGGTCCTCCTATTACATCCGAATTTGTTAGTGAACCCTTATGGACTTTATAGGCACCATAATACATTACTCGGGTATCTTAAAAAAATTATATAATTTTAAAATTATAATTTTTTTTTTACAAATTAGTTAAAACATAGTGGTATAAATTAAAATTCACACAATAACATACTACCCAGACTAATGCATTAACAAAACACTAACAGAGCCCCATCATAACCTTAATCAATGCGCCAGTGAATTGCTGCCATCAATGTCTGGGGGGGCTTGGTCTATGTTGATGTAGTGAATAGGCGCTTTACATGACTTGCACCATAGCACCTCCTATTACATTGTTTTTTTTAAATAAAAAGTTAATTAGACAAAGATCATACAATCAAATTTTAACGTCTGGTGACCCAAATTCTCTGCATAATGCTAAGGAGGACAGTGCATCAAAGTCATGTGACTGATTTCCTCTTTACAGCATTTGAAAAGTGCCATTCAGGGCAAAGTGACTGTGGGGTTGATTTCCTAAAGCTGGAGCACTCAAAATCGGGTGCAACTGTGCATGGTAACCAATCCGCTTCTATCTTCAGCTTGTTCAATTAAGCTTTGGCAATATAACCTGGAAGCTGATTAGTTTCTATGCAGAGTTGCACCAGATTTTGCACTCTTCAGGTTTAGTATATAACACCCAAAGTGACAGCTTCTCCTTAAATTGGTTCTAAATGATTTTCATTTAAGTTAGCTTTTTTGGAACATGTTACATGTTCCACCCATATTCAGGGTGGAACATGTAGCAAGTTCCAGCAGCTGCAGCCTCTCCCCCCTCTCTGCCCTTCCCTGTGACAGCGGGCAGGGGATCTTCTCCCCGCGCCCGCTGTCACTACTTGAAAATGACACAGCCTTGTGAGGCTCTGCCCACAGGGCTACATCATTCATTTACCGTTTTCATGGGAATGCACGAACTACAACTACTGTCAGCAATTTCACTCGACGGCTTGTATTTCTGAATGGACTGCGAGGTCGCTGATGTGCAGCCTCGTAGTTACAGTAGTAGTAGTAACAGTCAACCTGTATGCAGGTATGGGCTGAAAGCTCCAGGGCTTGTCTGCAGGAGTCTGGCATTGCACCCCTAATCCACTGATCATGGGTGCAATGCTTTTCAGGCTCCTTAGGGTAAAAGTAATAATTGCACGTTTTTTTCCTGCAGAAATATTAATTTTTCACAAAAGGCAAACTTATCCTTCAATGCCTTTTCTACATTGAGGTACAAAAGGCCCCACTACTATTCCCCCACATCCCCAAACACTTTACCGCTCCAGTGCTGTCTCTATCTCCAGCAATGCTTCCCTCACTTCCTGCTTTCCCAGGAGACACTAATGCCGCGTACACACGAGCGGAATGTCCGACAGAGAAAGTCCGATGGAAGCTTTTCATCGTCTATTCCGATCGCGTGTATGCCTCATCAGACTTTTTTTTTCGAAGATTTTGACGGACCTAGAAATGGAACATGTTCTAAATATTACCGACGGATCCAATACCTATCGGGAAACCCGCTCGTCTGTATGCTGTTCCGACCTACCAAAAACGACGCATGCTACTGAAGCAAGTAGGAGGCAGAAGCTATTGGCTACTGGCTATTGCACTTATGTTTTCTAGTCCCGTCGTACGTGTTGTACGTCACCGCGTTCTGGACGGTCGGACTTTGGTGTGACTGTGTGTAGACAAGACCGCTTGAGTGGAATTCCGTCGGAGAAACCTTCGGAGTTTATTCCGATGGCAAAACCGGTCGTGTGTACAGGGCATAAGGGCAGTAGGAGCCATAGGCTGTCAGTCAAACTCCTGTGAGGAGGGAGCGAGCGGCGGGCATGGCTTACCCATGCTGTGTGTGTCTGTAGACGCACACAGCCCAGGTCGGGAGCATGTGCACATGGGTGGTTCCTTAGCACCCGTCTTGTAATAGGAGGCACCCAGATGAAGGAGTGGGCAGTGCTGGTGTAGAATGCCAGAAGAGGTAATACCTGACCTTTCTGTGCTATATCGTTGTAACCCTTTTTTTGTGGGGGTTTTCCTTAAAACGGAGCTTCACCCAAAAGGGGAAGTGCTGCTTGTTTGCACCCTTCCATTTTCCACTGCCACATTTGGCATTTATCCACAAATGGCATCCCCCACAAGGAGTTCAGAAGCAAAATCCAGCAGGAGCTACAGAGTATAGAAGAGAAGAGAGGCGACTAAGTGTAGCAATATGTTGCTAAATGTTATGCCTTCATTAACCACTTAAGGACCGCCCGCCGTCATTATACGTCGGTACTTTGATGCTAAATACTGGGGTTATGGCAGCAGCTAGCTGCCATAACCCCAGCATTTTTAAAAATGGCCGGCGATCCTCTTTCAGATAAAAGTGGTCTCAGCAGTGGATTTACCGCAAGTTCACTTTTATCGGGGGCGGGAGAGGCCCCCCCCTCCCCGGTTGTCTCCGCCGCTTACCGGAGCCGTCGGTAGCGCCAGAGACGATCGCATCTGGATGCCGATTGAGGGACAGATGGCCCCCCACTCGGCTACATATCATTGGAGGGCAGAAGCGACGTCAAACATCACTTCTGCCCAATGCTCTTAAAGGGCAAATCTTTTTTTTTTTTTTTTTTTTTGTAAAAAAAATGACTTATTTATTTTTATTGCATTTTAGTGTAAATATGAGATTTGAGGTCTTTTTGATCCCAGATCTTACATGTAGGAGGTCTTGTCATGACATTCCTTGTAATAGGAATAAAAGTGACCCAAAAGTTTTTTGTTTGTTTTTTTAAAAGGAAAGTGTAAAAATAAAAAACAAATAATAGTGCGCTAAACCTCAAAATTGAATAAATAAGTGAAAAATGGCAATCATATGAGAATGCAAAAAAAGAGTCCACATGCACAAAATTCTTGAATGCTGACGAAAAAACGTGAATAAATTCACTCAATGCTCTGTGACAGTCTTTGCAGGAAATATATACTGATAGATGATCACCACCACCTCACCTATGTTTCGCTTATTTATTGGAGTTTATTATTCAATTTTGAGGTTTAGCGCACTATTATTTGTTTTTTATTTATATATGTGATGCCAGAACACATTTTGAATAGTTGCAGCTGCTTCTCGTTTATATTTTCACATAGTTTTTGCGTTTTATCCATATCAGCGCTTTAGTAATTTTTATTTTAAAAATAAAAAGTAAAATAAATTAAAAAAAAAAAATTTAAAGTGCCCCGTCCCGCCGCATACGTAAGTCGTGCCCGCATATGAAAACGGTTTAAAACCACACATGTGATGTATTGCCGCGATCGTTAGAGCGAGAGCAATAATTCTAGCACTAGACCTCCTCTGTAACTCAAAACTAGTAGCCTGTAGAAATTTTTAAACGTCGCCAATGGAGATTTTTAAGTGCCAAAGTTTGTCGCCATTCCACGAGCGGGCGCAGTTTTGAAGCGTGACATGTTAGGTATTAATTTTAATTTACTCGGCATAACAATCTTTCACTATATAGAAAAAAATTGGGCTAACTTTACTGTTGTCTTAATTTTTTATTCCAAAAAGTGTATTTTTTCCAAAAAAAGTGTGCTTGTAAGACCGCTGCGCAAATACGGTGTGACATAAAGTATTGCAACAACCGCCATTTTATTCTCTAGGGTGTTAGAAAATAAAAATATATAATGTTTGGGGGGTTCTAAGTAATTTTCTATCAAAAAAAAAATTTTAACTTGTAAACAACAAACCTCAAAAAGAGGCTCGGTCCTTAAGTGGTTAAATGTAATCATATTGCTACACTTAGAGGCGCCTCTCTTCTCTTTTATACTCAGTTGTGACATGAAGCTACTTGTATATCAGGACATCGCTTGCATATCAAAAAAATGTTGCCTCTTGCAAAATGCTCTCAAACCAAGGTTTTACTGTATAGGGATTCCAGGGCTGCTATCAATGTGGTTTAAAAGTCCTTGAGAAATAAGCTGTAGGTTCTAGTTTGTCACTGTCCCCTCAACGTCACAACTTTCTATACAGAACTTTTTTCAACTTGAGAACAAGTGATCAGTAGAACCAAACTCATCCAGACCTCAATATTGACCATTCTGTCTTTTTTTTTTTTTTTTTTTTTTGTTTTTTGTAGAGTTTCCCGGTTGTATCACCAGATGCCACTCGTCTGTCTCCTTATCAGAGCGTCCTGTCCTTCTGCGCGGAGGGATGATGGGGTCCGCCTGTGGATCTGAAGATTTATGGTGCTACGTGGTCAGCTAAACCACCACAATGAGAATAGGACCAACAGCCCCCCCACAGTGTTTATATTCCTACACTACAACCCTCCTCCCTGGTGCCCCCTCTGTGTTGTTGTATGGTCACTGTGGGGTTGTATCATACACTCTTGAGTCACATACTGTAGTCCCATCTGGCATCACTCAAGGATCCTGTCAGTGTTTTATAAGCTTATTCTGGCACTGAAGGTGTTCAATGGCCCCTTCACCCAATACTGGAAAGACATTAAAGCAGAACGAAATCCACTGATTTACCAGTTTGGCTGGTGTCATAATGGATCACATGTACAGCACCATGACAACTGCAGATCAAACAGAGGCCAAGATGGCAGCTTCCTTGCCTAAAGGAAATGAGGGTTTAGTTCTTCTTTATTAAATCAGTACATACAGTGTTATTTCAATCTTTGATGAACACTGAAAAGCGTAAATGGGCCCATAGGCGTTTTATCTTGCAGTGGCTCCACCATCAAGGTATTCTTTTCTAAGCTCCCTGGCTGCTTTCTGTGCACCTTTGAGGAAATTGGTCTCCTATTTGGGGCAAATTGCCAAATTCTCTTGAAAGGTAACTTTCCCCACCGATACTTACCATTTCTCCTGCTCTGTTCAGGAATGGGTTGAATGAGAGAAATCTATCTGTGAATTCCCCATCAATAAATGGGGATGAATTAGGATTTTACCGATACCATTGTTTTTACCGGCGAGTACGACTACCGATACTTTCGGTCAAGTACTCGCCGATACCTTTTGCGGTGTGATTTGATTTCACCCCATACGAAATGAATAGGCTCAAATTGCACAGAGAAGAATCACATGAGATCGATCTGAACAGGAATGCGGTGCAATTTCGGTTGCATGTGGTTTTCCCCTCACCACTCCCATGTGTGAACCTAGTATAGAAAGACAGGTAATCTAAGAAGTGCAGCAATGGGTAAACAGTTTATTAAAAAAAGGTCTTGTTATCACAGCTCACATGTTAAAAGTACATAATATATCTTGCAGGTCGAATCCAAAATCATGGCCGCCTGCGGTGCTCACAGGGCAGGAGGAGATGTAGAAAGTTCCGGGACCCCTGTGGGTATAGGACAAAAAAGTGATGTCTGTTTGGGGGTGGACCGCCATCCCTTCTAACATATGAGTTGTGATAACATAACATTTTTTTAATAAAGTGTTTGCCCATTGCAGCACTTCTTAGATGGTGCTTCCCTGTCTTCCTATACTGGAATCACACAGGAGCGGTGGGGGGGAACCGCTTGTGTTTTGGACAGGAATCGCACTGTATTCCTGTGAAAATCACATGCGATTCTTTGCACTGCGATTTGAGCCCATTCATTTTGTATGGACTTAATTTGCACCGCAAAAGGTATTGGTTTCGGGTATCGGAAGCATTTGCACGAGCATTCGTGCAAGTACTCGGTATTGGTGCAGCCCTAGGATGAAGGGATCTCTTTTTCCTGCTGGCTATTGCATTCTTATAGCCAGCTTCTGAATACCTGAACAGTGGCTGCATCTAATCATATGCACCCACCAATTACCTAACAATTTTGTGCCCGACTTTCAATTTTCAGATCAAAGGTTTTCAGGTGGTAGGGTGCTGACAGGGCCACCTACCGATTTGAATTTTGAATAGTTCATCAGAAACTGGCCAAAATTTGCCAGGCGTTTGGCTAGATTAAAGTGATGGTAAAGGTTCTACTTACCTGCTCTGTGCAAGGGGTTTGCACAGAGCTGCCCTAATCCTCCTCTTCTCGGTGCTCCTGGCCCCTCCTCTTCATCAGGTGCATCCACGGAAAGCCGCTTTCAATGGGGGCACCCGTGCAAAGCGCACTCCCGAATCCCGCTGCTTCATTGACATAGACAACGGGACTCTGCCCCGCCCCCTGCGTCACTGGATTTGATTGACAGCAGCCTGAGCTGCTATCAATCTGTCCAATGGGGAGAGAGAGCGGCTGGAGCTGCTGGGTTTGTGCATATCGCTGGATCAGATAGACTTGGGTAAGAACAGGGGGGTGGGGTCTGGGGGCAGCAAAGGTTTTTCACCTTTAATGCACAGAATGCAATAAGGTGACAAACCTTGAGACTTTACAACCACTTTAAGTACCTTTTTAACCTTATTAACAGTAGATGATTGAAGCACACCGTGTATTTTACTGCATGGTCAGCCCCCCCCCCCCCCCACTGCATGACAATTGCTCCAGAGGAAGGAGGAGCAATTCACGTTAAATACTTGTTAACAGTAATAGAGACCTATCGCCACCATGGTGTTTGGCACCTAATATGTCCCAGAGATATTCAGCCAATCAGCATTAACCTTAAAGAGACCAACGTTATCAAACCAGTAATTTCAACAACAATCCTCCTTTAGGATTATATGTGCATTTTAACGTAGCCCATCCTGTCACTGCGGGCGAAGAGGAGAGAAAGCCGCAGACATTTCAAATCCCCTGACTGGTAAAGCAGCTGTACTATCTTTTAGAACGGGAGATCATCCCCCTCCAGGTTAGTGTGATCGGGTGCAATGAGGACGGGGTCCAGTGTAAGTTCACCTTACAGATTTTCTGTAAAGGTTAACTTGCACTTTAAGTGACACTCTATAGTAGTACCTTTTACCCTTTTCCTGGCAGCTACATAAAAGGTTATGTAGGGGGGATGAAGGAGCTGGGCCAGCACAGAGAGTAATTAGACATTCCCAGAAGAGGAGAGACCTGTGATGTGCACGGAGAGAGGGGACTTTGCTAAAGAGCAGACTCTTCTGGAGTAGTCAGTTTTACTAGTTTAGAAGCACATTGCAAGTCAAAAAAAATATTTATGGGATGGAAATCAGCTGCTAGAAAACATTTAAAATTTTTTTTTGTACCTGTACCTTGTAATTTTTTTAATTGGTGACAGGGTCTCTTTAAAGTAAACTATGTAGGTGGGCTGACTAGGTCAGTTTCAGGTGGAGATGTTTAATCAGCCAATTCTGTGACTTTCTTGGCTTCATTTTTACCACAATGCTACTCAGAGCTGGATTATCCATCGGAGAAGAACCCGATTGTCATTTGACCTTCTAATGGCCTTAGCAGAACTGTGAGTGTCGGTGGGGAAGTTTCACCTCTGGAACCAGTTAGCCAGCAATTTCAAGTGAAGTGTGAGTTTTGGGTGGAGTCGGCTTCTAGTGAAGGATGCAGAAGAAGCTGGTACTTTAGTCTCATGAATCTGACTCTAAACTGTGTTTACACAACTCGTTTTTATAGAGTGCGGTCTATGACCTCAGAAACGTTTTCTATAACCTCCAACTCTGTGAACTCCTCAATTCCCACTTTGAAAACACTTTTGTTTGAAACCTTTTTATCTGATACTTTTCCTGTTTCTAAGTTTGATATATTGACGGCTCCTTTTCAAGTGATTTTATCTCCACCTTGTATATAAGAGATTCACAGACAATCTTGTGAAGAAATTTAATATTGTCCTGTGTTTTTATGTACTTTGCAGTGGCCAATCGAATGCAATATATTTAAATAAAGTTGTATTTAATTGTGCCCTCTGTCCTGTGTTTCTGTTAAAGTAGATACAAACCCTACCAATGAACTTCTTGATTTACTCCTTAACCTCCCTGGCGGTATGATTATTTCGGATTTTAGGTGCTAAAAGCGGTACAATTATTTTGCATGGAAATTTGGCGTTTTATATTGTAGGTCTGTAATTCTTAACAATAACACACTTAAATCTGTCCAAACAAGAGTCTAGTAGATATCCTGGGTATGATAAAGTTTGAAATACAAAAACATAAATTTTAATATAATAAATAAAAATAAATAATAATAAAATAAATTTCCCCACGATTCACTATCGCTCAATTCTGCAAGTGTTCTAATTTACTATCGCTGTTTTCTAGCTGGTCTAAAGCCACTTTTGACGTAAAGGGACACTTTTTGGTTGCTATGGACAATCTCCAGTTTCCAGGCAGAAAGAACAGTATATGTAATAAAAAACTGCATGCAGGGCATGGGCCAAAGCACTGGGGACAACAGGGATGTGAAATCATTTCATACAGTACTGTAATCTGTAAGATTACAGTACTGTATGTGTTATGATTTTTACATTTTTTTTGAATTTGCCGCCAGGCTCCGCCCCCGTGGATCTACTGATTACCAACAATACAGACCTGATCATGGATGTGGAAATACGGGGCAATTTAGGTAACAGCGATCACAGATCAATTGGCTTCAGTATACATCACACAAACAGGAAACATAAGGGGAATACAAAGACACTGAATTTCAAAAAGGTTAACTTCCCTAAACTACAAACCTCGCTAGAAGGCATAAATTGGGATAAAATCTTAGGAACAAAGAACACGGAGGAGAGATGGGTTTGCTTTAAGGGCATTAGCCAATGCATCCCATTGGGTAGTAAATTTTAAAGAGCGAACAAAAGTCCTGGATGGCTTAACTCCAAGGTAAAAAAATGCATATAAAAAGCAAAGGAGAAGGCCTTCAAAAAAAAAAAAAAGGTTGAGGGATCATCATCAGCAGTCAGACTTTATAAAGAATGCAACAAGAAATGTAAGGGTGCAATAAGGACAGCTAAGATAGAACATGAAAGACACATAGCGGAGGAGAGCAAAATAAATCCCAAGAAATTCTTTAAGTATGTAAACAGTAAAAAAAAGGGAGGACAGACCATATTGGCCCCATAAAGAATGAGGAAGGATATCTGGTTACAAAGGATGGGGAGAGGGTGAAGGTATTGAATTTATTCTCCTTAGTCTTCACGAGGGAATTGGGGGGCTTCAGTTACCAAAACTGCAGTGTCTATTCTCATGACACAACACAGGAAGCACCTCCATGGTTAAGAGGACAGAATTAAAATTAGACCTGGGAAACTTAACATTAATAAATCACCGGGACCAGATGGCTTGCACCCAAGGGTACTTAGGGAACTCAGTCATGTAATTGCCAGACCATTGTTCCTAATTTCTACTGACTGGAATGGTACCAGCTGATTGGAGAAAAGCCAATGTAGCGCCAATATTTAAAAAGGGCCCAAAATACATCCCTGGGAATTACAGACCAGTTAGCCCAACATCAATAGTATGTAAACTCTTGGAGGGGATGATAAGGGACTATATACAAGATTTTAATAATGAGAACGATATCATTAGCAGTAATCAGCATGGATTCATAAAGAATCGTTCTTGTCAAACCAATCTATTAACCTTCTATGAGGAGGTGAGTTGCCATCTAGATAAACAAGGCCTGTAGACGTGGTGTATCTGGATTATGCAAAAGAATTCGACACAGTTCCCCATAAACGTTTGCTGTACAAAATAAGGTCCATTGGCATGGACCATAGGGTGAGTACATGGATTGAAAACTGGCTACAAGGGTGAGTTCAGAGGGTGGTGATAAATTGGGAATACTCGGAATAGTCAGGGGTGGGAAGTGGGGTCCCCCAGGGTTCTGTGCTGGGACCAATCCGGTTTAATTTGTTCATAAACTACCTGGAGGATGGGGTAAACAGTTCAATTTCTGTATTTGTGGATGATACTAAGCTAAGCAGGGCAATAACTTCTTTGCAGAATGTAGAAACCTAGCAAAAAGATCTGAACAAATTAATTGGGTGGGCAACTACATGGCAAATGAGGTTCAATGTAGAAAAATGTAAAATAATGCATTTGGGTGACAAAAGAATGAATGCAATCTATCCACTGGGGGGGGGGGGGGGGGGGCTCTGGGAGAATCTAGGATGGAAAAAGGACCTGGGGGTCCTAGTAGACGATAGGCTCAGCAATGACATGCAATGCCAAGCTGCTGCTAAGAAAGCAAACAGAATATTGGCATGCATTAAAACGGGGATTAATTCCAGAGATAAAACGATAATTCTCCCGCTCTACAAGACTCTGGTACGTCCGAACCTAGAGTATGCTGTCCAGTTCTGGGCACCAGTCCTCAGGAAGGATGTACTGGAAATGGAGCGAGTACAAAGAAGGGCAACAAAGCTAATAAAGGGTCTGGAGGATCTTAGTTATGAGGAAAGGTTGCGAGCACTGAACTTATTCTCTCTGGAGAAGAGACGCTTGAGAGGGGATATGATTTCAATTTACAAATACTGTACTGGTGACCGCACAATAGGGATAAAACTTTTTTGCAGAAGGGAGTTTAAAAGACACGTGGCCACTCCAATACAAAGAGGGTTCTTTACTTTAAGAGTGGCAGGGATGTGGAATTCCCTTCCACAGGCAGTGGTCTCAGCGGGGAGCATCGATAGTTTCAAGAAACTATTAGATAATCACTTGAATGACCGCAACATACAGGGATATACAATGTAATACTGACATAATCACACACATAGGTTGGACTTGTGTCTGTTTTCGACCTCACCTACTATGTAACATAATTTTTTTTTTTTATTATTAAAATAACACACTTTACAATCACTTTAACCAAAGCACAGTTCCATACTTACTGACTTCTTGAACAATGGGAAGAATTAACATAGTGATGCAAGCACCGTGCTTGCACCACTCTTCTAAACATAAAAATTGAGTAGAGGTTGCTCCTTAGTAACAAAAAGCCAAATGATATATTCCCCACACATTCATTGAAGTGGCTGTAGTAATACCGGGTGCTGTAATGACCACTGGCTGGAAACCGTAGAAGTGTCACTTGACTGAGGAAGGGGCCTTTGCGTGGTATTGAAATGTTGTCGTATGTGTACTGTGTGACCATGTGAATAAAGCTTTGAACCCTTTTAAGGAATCCTTGGTATGCTGATGACATTTCTTCACTCAAAGTAACAAAGGGGCGCAAGCCCCTTTCACTGTTTCTGCCGTGCATGAGAGCTGGAGCTGAATGCTTAGATTTCTTTGCAGGCCCCCCCCCCACTCAGGTTAGAGCAGAGGGAGTTTGTTAACTCTGCAGGCTCTGCTTGTGTAGTGTTATCACTGCACGGGCAGAGAGAGATGTGGGCTGTCTGTTGCCAGACTATTTGGGATGACATATTGCCTCTGCTTAACTGAAATCCAGACTGAGGCCAAGTGTTGTTCAGAGACTCTGCCCCCAATCCTATGAGCTAGAGGGAAAAAAAAAAATGAATAAGCAGTCATGTGACCACTGAGAACGAAAAAATAAAAAAAATAAAAAGGTATTTGTGAGGTGTTTTTTTTTTTTTTTTTTTTTTTTTTTTTTTAAATAAAGAGTATGCTTATTCAGTGGGTACACTTTGCCATTATAAGTTTAGTGTGGCTTGAGTTTACAACTACCTTATCTATGAACAATGATCGAATTACAAAGCAGGCGACAATGGGTGTATAGAGAATATATCCCTTCTCATTTGGATACCTTTATTTTCTCTATCTACATATCAAAAACAGATCTAAACAAGGTAACAATGGTCGAACATCGCCATCACAGAAGATATGTACAGACAGATGCAAGCCATCGGAATGCGAGCTTCATACTGGCTGCGATCACACGAGAACCGCCAAACATCAGACCTGGAAAATGAAAGCACAGATTTATCACTTATAGGACCAATAAACTGTCTTCTAGCAGTTAGTAAAAGATATATTGGGGTTGATTAACTAAAACTGGAAAGTGCAAAATCTGCTGCAGCTCTGCATATAGTGAGGGAGAGAAGTATTTAATCCCCTGCTGATTTTGTATGTTTGCCCACTGACAAAGAAATGATCAGTCTATAATATTAATGGTCGGTTTATTTTAACAGTGAGAGATAGAACAAAAAAAATATCCAGAAAAACACATTTCAAAAAAGTTAAATTGATTTGCATTTTAATGATTGAATTTGATCCCATATCAATCAGCAAGATTTCTGGCTCCCAGGTGTCTTCTATAGAGGTAACGAGACTAATCTCAGCTTGTCACCTGTATAAAAGACCCCTGTCCACAGAAGCAATCAATCCGATTCCAATCTCTCCACCATGGCCAAGACCAAAGAGCTGTCCAAGAATGTCAGGGACAAGATTGTAGACCTACACAAGGCTGGAATGGACTACAAGACCATCGGCAAGCAGCTTGGTGAGAGGGTGACAACAGTTGGTACGATTATTTGCAAAATCGAAGAAACACAAAATAACTGTCAATCTCCCTCTGTTTGGGGCTCCATGCAAGCTCTCATCTTGTGGAGTTTCAATGATCATGAGAACAGTGAGGTATCAGCCCAGAACTACACGGGAGAATCTTGTTAATGATCTCAAGGCAGTTGGGACCATAGTCCCCAAGAAGACAATTTGTAACATACTACACCATGAAGGACTGAAATCTTGCAGTGCCCACAAGGTCCCCCTGCTCAAGAACACACATGTACAGGCCCCTCTGAAGTTTTCTAATGAACATCTGAATGATTCAGTTAGGAACTGGGTGAAAGTGTTGTGGTCAGATGAGACCAAAACCGAGCTCTTTGGCATCAACTCAACTCGCCGTGTTTGGAGGAGGAATGCTGCCTATGACCCCAAGAACACCGTCAAAACATGGAGGTGGAAACATTATGCTTTGGGGCTGTTTTTCTGCTAAGGGGATAGGACAGGACAACTTCACCGCATCAAAGGGATGATGGATGGAGCCATGTACCATTAAATCTTTCGTGAGAACCTCCTTCCCTCAGCCAAGGCATTAAAAATGGGTTGTAGATGGGTATTCCAGCATGACAATGACCCAAAACACACAGCCAAGGCAACAAAAGAGGTGGCTCAAGAAGAAGCATGTTAAGGTCCTGGAGTGGCCTAGCCAGTCTCCAGAAATTAATCCCATAAAAAAATATGTGGAGGGAGCTGAAGGTTCGCGTTACCAAACGTCAGCCTCGAAACCTTAATGACATGGAGAGGATCTGCTAAGAGGAGTGGGACAAAAGCTCTCCTCAGATGTGTGCAAACCTGGTGGCCAACTACAAGAAATGTCTGACCTCTGATTGCAAACAAGGGTTTTGCCACCAAGTACTAAGTCATGGGTTTTGCGAAGGGGTCCAATACTTATTTCATTCATTAAAAAGCAAATCAATTTATAACTTTTTTGAAATGCGTTTTCCTGGATATTTTTGTTGTTAGTCTGTCTCTCACTGTTAAAATAAACCTACCATTAAAATTATAGGCTGATCATTTCTTCTTTTTTTTTTTTTTTAAAGTGTTTAATTGTTTATAAAATGGTGCATACAGAACAGGACAGAAACAAAAAAGGGCTGAATTTTGTTAGAGATGAATGCACAAGACATAGCTTGTCAAACATAATAACCAATATGTTGGTGTAGTTAACGTATAAAGAGTATACCTACTTTTAGTTTTTTCCTGACGGAACATGTCGAACAAAAAAATAAATAAATAAAAAACAAACCAAAAAAGAGCTAAGACTCTCTGATTACAGTGTTTATAATTGCCTCAACTTAATTGTTAATGTATAATTCCACATTTTAATACAGGTGTCCAGAGTACATATATTTGCTCGTATTGTTCGATAGGGTTATAGGATATTGATAGTGGTTATAGGAGGTTTCCTTAATGGTCATTATAGAAATAAATAAGGCCCAGAGTTCTAAACTACATTCCTGTCAGCCTTGACTG
Source organism: Aquarana catesbeiana (assembly GCF_042186555.1). Classification (NCBI taxonomy): domain Eukaryota; kingdom Metazoa; phylum Chordata; class Amphibia; order Anura; family Ranidae; genus Aquarana; species Aquarana catesbeiana. The sequence continues at coordinate 38,218,027 of NC_133327.1, forward strand.
ATCATTTGTCGGTGGGCAAACATACAAAATCAGCAGGGGGGTCCAAATACCCTTTTCCCCTCACTGTAGCAACCAATCAGCTTCCAGGTTTTATTTTCAAAGCTTAAACAAGCTGAAGGTGGAAGCCGATTGGCTGCCATGAACAGCAAATTAAAGCAAAAAAATATTAAAAAAAAAAAAATTGTGACAAACTACAACTTGAAAAAACACACCATGCCTCTTACTAAATACCTTGGACTGTCTACTTTCCAAAAGGGGTCATTTGGGGGATATTTGTACTTTCTTGGCATTTTTGGGCCTCAAGAAATGAGATAGGCCATCAGTACATCAGGATCAATTTTCAGATATATACTATAGTTTGTAGACTCTACAACTTTCCTACAAACTAAATAATATACACTGATTTGGGTTATCTTTACCAAAGAAAAGAAGCAGAATATATTTTGGCCTAAACTTAAGATTATTTATGTGCAGAAATGAAGAAAATGTGTTTTTCAATTTTTTTAATTTTCTTTTTTTTTTTTATAAAAAAATTAATCCAGTGGTAATTAAATACTACCAAAAGAAAGTTCTGTCTAAAAAAATAAAAATAAGGATCAACATTTCACTTGGGTACAGTGATGCATTACCATGCAATTGTCAAAGTGTGAGAGCGCTAATAGCTGAAAATTGCCCTGGGCAGGAAGGGGGTGAATGTGACCGGGACTGAAGTGGTTTAAGAGACCACATGGTAAATGTGCTTTTACTGCATGAGATATGCTGAATTTTTCCAAACATTTTATGGAGGGCCTTCCAAATCAAGAAAAAAAAAAAAAAAATCAGTGATTTTTAAAAACATTATTTGATTAGTTCATTATAGCTGTCCTGTGGTCCTTTGTGATTGCTCTCAGACACATCGGACACAAAATACAATCCATATACACACATCTCTTACCCAATTCTGCATGCAGACACCAGCCGCTCATTCCTGTTTCTTGGGGTTATTGACAGCCACGTAGTGATATAAGACCACCAGCAGGAAGAGGGAGACCCCCAGCATGTTGGCGAATATGGCGAGTTGCACGTCTGTGATCATCCTACAGAGAGACAGAAGTGTTATCAGTCCATTCTGCACACATCACCAAAGCCTTTGTGTAACCCATCCATTTCCAGAGATCACCTCCTCCCTTCAGTGCCGGTGAAAGACACCTCCGCAGAGGTTTTTGTTGTTACTACAACATAAACTTGCTATAAAATAAAAACTAAAAGGATCTGGAATACTCCCAGAATGATCCTAGAAGGTTCCCAAGTGAGGCCTACTCATTACTGGTCACCTCCATCATCACATCACATAAAGCTCCCAAACACTGACCTTGCAGAGCTACTGTATCAGAGAAGAGAGAGTACATAAAGGGCTTTGAATCAGAGAAAGAGCTCACTCCTGGGATGGTGGAGGTGAGCAGCAACAACTAGGCCTCTTAGCAACATCCTGGGAGTATTCCAGTCAGGCTTCATGAGGTACATAAATGGTCTACACCTATAGCAAGGGCATTATTCAACTTTAAAGGGGTTGTAAAGGCAGAAGGTTTTTTTCTTAATGCATTCTATACATTAAGATAAAATACTTTGTGTGTAGCAGCCTCCCCAGCACCCCCTAATTACTTACCTGAGCCCCATCTATGTCCAGCGATGTCCACGCGTGTCTTAGCTGTCCAGGACTCTCCTCCTGATAGGCTTAGACAGCAGTGGCGCCATTGGCTCCCGCAGCTGTCAATCAAAGTCAGTTACCCAATCAGGAGAGAGGGGGCGGGCTGGGGTGGGGCTCCATGTCTAAATGGACACATGGAGCTGTGACCAGTGTCAATTTTGATTTTGTCTTAACTAAAATGCCATTTTAGTCTTCTGCAATTGTTTTAGTTTTAGTCGTCTAAATCTCCAATACATTTTAGTTGACTAACACTCATTTTAGTCGTCTAAAATCTAATGAGTAGTTAAATTGTAATGCATAATTTAAGCATTTCTCCACAATTTCCAAACTCATTATATACTGCTGAATTGAAAAATCTAATATTTATGGCATTAAAGAGGAACTGCAGTCTGCTCACATAATTTGTAATAAAAACATCTTTGTCATTCTGAAGCTTCCCTCCAACCACTTTGCATATTATTTTATATATAATGTGATTCTGTACTTGCCAAATATGCTGCAGAAATCTCCCTCCACCGAGTCTGGCTGCATCCATTTTAACTGTGGGCAGCTGAAACTGCTGCCTGTTCACTTCCTGGATTTACACAGAGGCACACCTCTAGCTCTGCAGGCCTCATTGGCCCTCTTATGACTCATCGCCCCCTCCCTTCCTGGCAAACACTCACGAGGGTGAGAGCTGTGCATGATGTCATCAGGCTAATGACCAGACAAGAAACAGGAAGTGGGCTGTATAAGGGATTTACTGGCAGAAAAAAAAAAGTTTTACTACCCAAAGTTAAAACAACAAGTGCAGAAGATTTAATAGATGGAAAGATGAAAAAAATGACTGAAGTTCCACTTTAAGATTTGAACATGCACTACAGACCAGTGTTAATTGACGTCAAATTTCAATTTAGCTTTAGTTACACTCTTCTGACTAAAATGCCATTTACCTTTTAGGCCCCTTCCACACTGCTGCGACTCGATTTTACGAGCGCGATTTTAGGGAATGCCTGTGTAAACTTGAGGTCTGTGGACCTAGGTCGTATTTTAGTCATCTCAATCGACTAAAATAGTATTAATTTAGTCAACGAAATTAACTCTGGCTGTGACTCGGCTCGGGTGCCCCCATTGCAAGCTGCTTGCTAAGGGGGCACTCAGCAGGAGGGAGGGGCCCGAGAAAAGGAGGATCTGGGCTGCTCTGTGCAACAACAGAGCAGTAAGTATAACATGTTTGTTATTTTATTTTAATTTTTTTAAATGAGACTTTACAATCACTCTAAGCCAGGTACACACAGGACGACTGTCAGGAGACATTTGCTGGTTCAAAAAAAAAAAATAAATAAAACGTTCAATATTCGGCCCGTGTGCATGTCCAGCTGGCCATTTAGCTGGCTTCTGTCGGACGAGCATGCTGAAAAACCAACAGCTGACTGACTCCTGGTGAGCGCGCTCAGCTAATGCCAGGAAGCGCTGATCGGAGTGTTCTGGTGGAGGGAGGGGGGTCAGAACACAACAGCTCAGCGGGGGAGATCGCTGTACTAATGTCAGACAGTTAGTACAGCGGCACCAACTGGAGCGGTCAGTTTTTCGTGCAACAAAAAAAAAAATATGTTATGCCTCGTACACACGATTGGACATTCCGACAACAAAATCCATGTTTTTTTTTTCCAACGGATGTTGGCTCAAACTCGTCTTGCATACACACGGTCACAGAAAGTTGGTTGGAAATTCCAAACGTCAAGAACACGGTGCCGTACAACACGTATGACGAGCCGAGAAAAAAGGAGTTCAATAGCCAGTGCTGCTCTTCTGCTTGATTCCGAGCATGCGTGGAACTTTGTGCGTCGGAGTTGTGTACACACGATCGGAAATTCCGACAACGGATTTTGTTGTCGGAAAATTTGAGATCCAGATCTCAAAATTTGCACGACGGAAATTCCAATGGAAAATGTCCGATGGAGCCTACACACGGTCGGAATTTCCGAGTAAAGGCTCCCATTGAACATTTTCTGCTGTAAAATCCGACTGTTACGGGGCATTAGTGTGCCCCAGGCTTAAGTCAGAGCTGCACAGGTTGTTTTTATCTATAGTTTATCTAGTTTTGGAGAGCGTGGCGATGGGGGGAGGCAAGTATGACATGTTTGTTATTTTAAAATAAATCTGCCTTTACAGTCACTTTAAAAGTACCATTCAGCTGCAGTTTGTAAATGTTGAACACAGATCCTAATGGGATTGCCGACTGCCACTTAAAGCAAAGCGGCACTGCTGTGCCAAGTCACATACGTGCCTGCGTGCCACCAGGTTCTGCTGTGATTGAGCACAGCAGATGCCGGCTAATAGATTACCGCCAGCACCCGCCAATCATCCCGAACACACACAGGAGAGGGCTCTGCCTATGTAAACAAGGCAGATCCCTGTCCTGTCAGTGGGGAAGGAATGGATTTACTTTCCCTGCAGAGCAGGGAATAAAATAAATTACTTCCCCTGGTAAAAAAACACCTCACTGTGTACACATAAACACTGGCTAGGCACACATTTTACCCCTTGATCACCCTAGATGTTAACCCCTTCCCAGTCAGTGTCATTAGTACAGTGGCAGTGCATATTTTTTAGCACTGATCACTGTATTAGTGTCACTGGTTCCCAAAAAGTGTCACTTAGTGTCAGACAGTCCACCACAATATCGCAGTCACTGATCACCGCCATTACTAGTAAAAACAAAATGAAATAAAAAAATCCCATAGTTTGGTTTACGCAAAGTTATAGCGTCTACAATCAATATACGCTTAGGGGCATTTCTTTTACCAAAAACATGTAGCAGAGTTCAAACTGGCCTGAATTTATGAAAAAAAATTTTTTTATTTTTTTTTTTATTGGATATGTTTTATAGCAGAAAGTAGAGCTGCACAATTAATCGTTAAAAAAATCGTGATCTCGATTCACCCCCTCTGACGATCTGTCCTGCAAAGTTTGCCGATTCTTTCCTATAAACAAGTGGAGAGACTATGTGCTCACTAAGCTGTCAAAAGAAAGCATCTGGGCAGTCTGCCAAGTCTTTAACTTGATACATTTTAACTAAGCTTCCTTCTTGGATCAAAGGGAAAGAACTTCTGTGTAAATAAATAAGCTGGGCAGTCTGCCAAGTTTTCAACAATGTGTAAATGCAGGAAGTTTAACCACTTAATGTCTAAATCTTTTTCTGACACTTCTTTAAGTTAAAATCAATATTTTTTGCTAGAAAATTACTTGGAACCCCAAGTATATATAATTTAGCAGAGACCCTAGGGAATAAAATTGCAATTGCTGCAGTATTTTATGTCACTGTATTTGCCCAGCGGTCTTTCAAGCGGGGGTTCACCCACACCGCCAAAAAAAAAAAAAAAAATATTAAAAGCCAGCAGCTACAAATACTGCAGCTGCTGACTTTTAATACATGGCCACTTACCTGACCCAGGGTCCAGCGATGTCGGCAGGGGACGCCGAGAACCCGCTCGGTTCTCGGCAGCTGCCGCCGCCATCCTAGGTGAGGGAATCAGGAAGTGAAGCGTTGCGGCTTCACTTCCCGGTTCCCTACTGCGCATGCGCGAGTCGCGCTGGCGCGTCCCTAGTGGTCCCCGCTCTCTGCTGGGAGCTGTGTGTTCCCAGCAGACAGCGCGGTCGGGACAGGAAGAAGCATAGACTCCCATGGGAGTCTATGCCGGAAGTAGGTGCAAATACCTGTCTTAGACAGGTATATGCACCCCCCTCCCCCCTGAAAGGTGCCAAATGTGACACCGGAGGGGGGGGAGGGTTCCGAAAAGCGGAAGTTCCATTTTTGTGTGGAACTCCGCTTTCAAATGCAATTTTTTGGGAAAAAATACACTTCAATGAATAAAAAAAACAAAAAAAAACAAAAACAAAAAAAAAAAAAAACAGTAAAAAAGTTAGCCAAATTTTTTTTGTTTTAATGTGAAAGATGATGTTACCCCCGCGAGAATCGTGAGAGAATCGTAATCTATCTTCTAAGGAAAAAAATCGTGATTCTCATTTTAGCCAGAATCGTGCAGCTCTAGCAGAAAGTAAAAAAGATTGTTATAAAGGCTTTTAACCGCTTGCCGTCCAGCGCACGACGATATACGTTGGCACAATGGCACGGCTGCACAAATGAGCGTCTCTGTACGTCCCCTTTAAATCGCGGGCTAGTGGGCATGCCCGTGGGCTCCATGTCTGCCAGTGGCCCGCGATCGTGGCACGGACAGACAGAACAGGGAGATGCAAACAAGGCATTTCTCTGTTCTGCCTAGCAACACGACAGGGATCTACTGCTCCCAGTGATCGGGAGCAGTGATCTCTATCATGTTCTAGTGAGCCCATCCCCCCTACAGTTAGAACACACTGAGGGAACACAGTTAACCCCTTGATCGCCCCCTAGTGTTAACCCCTTCCCTGCTAGTGTCATTTACACAGTAATCAATGCATTTGATCGCTGTATAAATGTCTCTGGTCCCAAAAATGCGGCAAAAGCGTCCGCCGCAATGTCGCAGTCACGATAAAAAAAAATTAAAAATCGCAGATCGCTGCCATTACTAATAAAACTATTTATAATAAAAATGCCATAAATCTATCCACTATTTTGTAGACGCTATAACTTTTGCGCAAACCAATCAATATACAGTGCCTTGCAAAAGTATTCACCCCCCTTGGCTTTTTACCCATTTTGTTACATTACAGCCTTTAGTTCAATGTTTTTTTAATCAGAATTATATGTTATGGATCAGAACACAATAGTCTAAGTTGATTAAGTAAAATTAGAAAAATATATACATAAAACAACTTTGCAGAAATTAAAAACTGATAATTGACATGTGCGTATGTATTCACCCCCTTTGTTATGAAGCCCATAAAAAGCTCTGGTGCAACCAATTACCTTCAGAAGTCACATAATTAGTGAAATGATGTCCACCTGTGTGCAATCTAAGTGTCACATGATCTGTCATTACATATACACACCTTTTTGAAAGGCCCCAGAGGCTGCAACACCTAAGCAAGAGGCACCACTAACCAAACAGCCATGAAGACCAAGGAACTTTCCAGATAAGTAAGGGACAATGTTGTTGAGAAGTACAAGTCAGGGTTAGGTTATAAAAATATATCCAAATCTTTGATGATCCCTAGGAGCACCATCAAATCTATCATAACCAAATGGAAAGAACATGGCACAACAGCAAACCTGCCAAGAGACGGCCGCACACCAAAACTCATGGACCGGGCAAGGAGGGCAATAATCAGAGAGGCAGCACAGAGACCTAAGGTAAGCCTGGAAGAGCTGCAGAGTTCCACAGCAGAGACTGGAGTATCTGTACATAGGATGAAAATAAGCCGTACGCTCCATAGAGTTGGGCTTTATGGCAGAGTGGCCAGAAGAAAGACATTACTTTCAGCAAAAAACAAAATGGCACGTTTTGAGTTTGCAAAAAGGCATGTGGGAGACTCCCAAAATGTATGGAGGAAGGTGCTCTGGTCTGATGAGACTAACATTGAATTATTTGGCCATCAAAGAAAACGCTATGTCTAATGCAAACCCAACATATCACATCACCCAAAGAACACTAACACCATTTTTCAGCAGTCGGGACTGGGAAACTGGTCAGAGTTGAGGGAAAGATGGATGGTGCTAAATACAGGGATATTCTTGAGCAAAACCTGTACCACACTGTGTGTGATTTGAGGCTAGGACGGAGGTTCACCTTCCAGCAGGACAATAACCCCAAACACACTGCTAAAGCAACACTTGAGTGGTTTTAGGGGAAACATGTAAATGTGTTGGAATGGCCTAGTCAAAGCCCAGACCTTAGTCCAATAGAAAATCTGTGGTCAGACTTAAAGATTGCTGTTCACAAGCACAAACCATCCAACTTGAAGGACCTGGAGCAGTTTTGCAAAGAGGAATGGGTAAAAATCCCAGTGGTAAGATGTGGCAAGCTCATAGAAACTTATCCAAAGCGACTTGGAGCTGTGATAGGTATGCAATTTGAAAGCATGACATGTTAGCTATTTTCTCGGCATATCTTTTTTAATTTTACCAATCAGTTATTATATTGTGTTTGTGTGCAGTAAAATTCATTCAAGTGCTTTTTTTTTTTTTTTTTTTGGAGCTTAAAAAAAAACAACGATGCGCCAGTACTGTGTGGCATAAAATATAAAATAACACCCACCATTTTATTCTCTAAATCCTCTGCAAAAAAATAAGTACAAAATGTGTGTGTGTGTATATCTATCTCTATATCTCCTCTATCTGTGTGTTGAGTTATTTTGAGGGGACAGCAAATTTACACTGTTATACAAGCTGTACACTCACTAATTTACATTGTAGCAAAGTGTCATTTCTTCAGTGTTGTCACATGAAAAGATATAATAAAGTATTTACAAAAATGTGAGGGGCGTACTCACTTTTGTAAGATACTGTGTGTGTGTGTGTATGTGTGTATATATATATATATATATATATATATATACACATATACATACACACACACACTATCTCACAACAGTGAGTACACCTCTCACATTTTTGTAAATATATTTTCTTCTATCTTTTCATGTGACAACACTGAAGAAATTACACTTTGCTACAATGTAAAGTAGTGAGTGTACAGCTTGTATAACAGTGTAAATTTGCTGTCCCTCAAAATAACTCACACAGCCAATAATGTCTAAACCACTGCCAAAAGTGAGTACACCCCTAAGTGAAAATGTCTAAATTGGGCCCAATTAGCCATTTTCCCTCCCCGGTGTCATGTGACTCGTTAGTGTTACAAGGTCTCAGGTGTGAATAGGGAGCAGGTGTGTTAAATTTGGTGTTATCGCTCTCACTCTCTCATACTGGTCACTGGAAGTTCAACATGGCACCTCATGGCAAAGAACTCTCTGAGGATCTGAAAAAAAAAGAATTGTTGCTCTACATAAAGATGGCCTAGTCCAGTGAACGTTCGCACCCCAGATGTATTGGAACTACATTTCCCCTAATGCTCATGTACTCTGCAGTGTAGTTGAGCATCATGGGAAATGTAGTTCCAAAACATCTGGAGTGCCAAGGTTCACAATCACTGGCCTAGGCTATAAGAAGATTGCCAAGACCCTGAAACTGAGCTGCAGCATGGTGGGCAAGACCATACCGCGGTATAACAGGACAGGTTCCACTTAGAACAGGCCTCACCATGTTCAACCAAAGAAGTTGAGTGCTCAGCGTCATATCCAGAGGTTGTCTTTGGGAAATAGTCATATGAGTTCTGCCAGCTTTGCTGTAGAGGATATAATATAGATATATATATATATATATATATATATAAATTAAATATTTTGCTAGAAAAAAATACTGATTTCAACTTGTAAGCAATAAGTGTCAGAAAAGGGTTTAGTCTTTAAGTGGTTAAACTGCCCTCATTTACAGACTAAAGTTCATTCCCTTGATCGAAAAGAACAGACATAAAATATGCTGGATACAAATCTGAAGCCTTTAATATCGAAAGAGGTACCCGACAGGGTTGCCCATTATCTCCCTTATTATTTGCCCTTATACTCGAACCCATGGCCCAATACATCAGAACAAACCAAACTATAACTGGCATTGAAGTAGGAGGTATTACACACAAATTATGTATATTTGCAGATGATATATTACTTTTTCTATCATCACCACAGGTCTCTGGTCCTAACTTAATACCAGCTCTTGATGGGTTTGCAGCCCTATCCGGCCTTATGATTAATCCTAAGAAATGCCTAGTGCTTAATATTTCACTCACAAACATGGAATTGATCCCGGCTAGGGCTGCACTCCCATTCACATGGGCAGAAAAATCAATCCCATATCTTGGAATTCATTTAACAGCATCTCATTCTGAATTATTCTCAACCAATTATCCTCCTGTATTAAGACAGATCACAAATCTAATAAAACAATGGTCGCAACTTCCTTTATCCTGGATAGGGAAGATTAATGCAATCAAAATGACTATTCTACCCAAATTGCTTTATCTATTCAGAGTCCTCCCTATTCCAATTCCTTCCTATTTTTTGAGAATAGTACAAAAAAGAGCAACTTCGTTTATATGGGGCTCTTCTAAACCACGTATACCTATACACACACTACATCTTCCCAAAAATAAAGGAGGCCTGGGATACCCTAATTTTACTAACTACTACAGAGCAGCACATTTGGCCAGTCTGTCCAAATACCATGCAAAACAGGAAATCCCATTATGGGTATTTATAGAGGCTTCAGAAAATGACCCTCTATTAATATCAAATTTATTATGGCTTGATCCTAAAGACCGCTTTAAAATTCATAATCCCATAACTAAACACTTCTTATCTCTCTGGGATAAACTAAAAACCAAATATCAGTTACAATCTCCACACAATCCTCTCCTTTCTTTTATCAGAAATCCGGCCTTTTATCCGGCATGGATCTACCCAAATTCTTTTAAAGCTTGGACAACATCAGGCATTCAGACACTAAATGACTTCATAGCATCTAAATCATTCCTTTCATTCCCATCGCTTAGAGAAAAATATGATCTACCAAACTCTGAGATATTTAGATATCTCCAAATCAAAAATTTCTATACACCATTCCTAAAGGGGGATGCACCATTATCCCAATTATCCATTTTTTAATCAATCTGTACAAAAGATCCATTTGCTAAAGGTACAATTTCATCACTTTATAATCAATTATATGGAGTAGCAAATCTTAATAGACCCTCTTACGTTCAGAGGTGGGAGGAGGACCTGGGACGAACTTTAGAAGACACGGACTGGTCTAACATATGGCTCACATCTAAGTCATCTTCACCCAACATCATAGCACTGGAGACAAATTATAAAGTCCTAACTCGCTGGTACCTTGTACCCGCTAGAGTGGCAAAATATTCACCTAATACCTCAGCTCTTTGTTTTCGAGGATGCCCAGAAATAGGCACATATTTACACATATGGTGGACGTGCCCAGTAATCCAAACCTTCTGGAAGGAAGTCTTCGTGATTGCATCTAAAATATTTAAAAAAATAATACAACCAGATCCATATTTAACTTTACTTAATCTAAAACCGGAATGGTTAACACTCTCTCAATTCAAACGTATGATCCAACTAATAACGGCTGCAAAACAAACAGTGGCCAAGGCATGGAAATCTCCTACATTGGTACTAGCAGAAACAATTCACAGAATGAATAATACAATGTCCCATGCTAAGATGGTAGCCATCGATCAAAATCAAATTCCAAAATTTGAAAAACTTTGGCATCCTTGGATAAAACAACAGTTCCTGTCAAACTTCAATGACTCTGTCCTGTTGCCATGGTAACAGATTAAATGACTTACAGAGACACCCATTCTAAGGCTTCAAAGAGAACTAAAAAGAATAATAAACTGACGAGCGGGACAACCTTGTGGACCATACCTCTACCTTTCAACCCTTTTTCTTCTTTCTCTTTCCTTTTCTCCACCTTACGATTAAAGCTCATTATCAGAATTTATTTGACCTATATACACTCTACTTGTAAACAATATGTATAGTAGGTATAAATCATTTAAATACCTACAAAAGTAACTAAGGAAATGATATATATCTTTAATTTAGGTTTACGTGAACCCAATGTTTAATATTTGAAATTTCATGATATTTACCTATATAAACCCTACTGTAAAACAATGAGCTTACTTTATAGATCCTTGTAAACTTACTTTATGTATCTTTATAACATTGTATACTCAATAAACTTCTTTTGACAAGGAAAAGAACAGACGGTAACAATGTGCTTTTTTTTTTTTTTTGACAGCTGCGAGCAAGAGAACTGCTCTGCACTGTTTACACAAACTGTGGAAATGCAGGCTGAAGATCGTGAGGGGGGGGGGGTGTTGAATCAAGATGATTTTATTAAGGATTACTCATGTGGGTTCTAAGTAATTTGAGCAAAAAAAAAAAGTTTACATGTAGAAATGTCAGATCTTGCACGGTAGGGAGTGGTAAATGGTGATGGGCTCGGGCATGTTCAGATGGAGCCTGCCAGGAACCTGTCACTGTACACCGCCAATCATAAGCAGCATGTGTGTGTAGCTACTGGTCAGGAAATGCCTCACTGCTTATGATTGTCGGCGTGTAGTAACGGCTTCTTGGCGGGCTCGATCAGAACACACCCGAGCCCATCACTAGTAAATGTTGAACACAGATCCCAATGGGAGTGCTGATTGCCACTTTAAACAAACTGCTAGCAGGCTTCGAGTAGTGGAGAAGCCTGCTAGCAGCTTGTTTAAAGTGACAATCAGCACTCCCATTGGGATCGGTGTTCAATATTTCCAAACTGGAGCTAATGGGCACTTTATAGGCTTAGAGAAAGCTGCTGGTCACATGGCTCTTATAATAAGCACAAGGCATGTGGAATAGGTCTTCCTGTTTTGGCTATGGGACAGGAAGTGAAAGAAAATCTCCCTATAAGGACACAGGGATTATAACCTGCCCCTTCTGTTATCTTTAGTTTTCTTTAATTGAATTGGTCCATATTAGATCAATGAGGTCACCACCATCCCTTTTTGTCACACATGATTACAGGGGGCGGGGAATTCATACGGATGCAGCTGATTGGTCCAGTGACCATTTCATGCAGATAGAGGGTGCACTGAACCTTCCCACTACTCCACATCGCCCCCTAGTGTTGGGCACCGATTACAGCAGCCATAGGGAGCTGTGCCTGAGACCTGAATACACAGCCATGCCTAGGCACACTCACCTACCACCCGGAAATCCGCCATAGACAAGTCATACATTTCTACACGTCTTCATTATGGGGGTCCTCTCATAGTGTGAGCCCCACACAGACATGTCATTACCTCTCCTCCTCCATATCTCAGTCTATCATTACCTCTCCCCGGTGTCCGGCTCTTATATAAGGTCTGTCTTGTACCTCTCTGTAGAGTCTCTTCCGCTCTGGACAGACACGTCACCCCTCTGCCGCCTCCGCAGGCAAGCACCGCCCCCCTTTCTATGACTAACCAATAGTCAGTGTGCGGCGGAGGCCATCTTACTACACCCAAAGAGTCTGTTTCCCCCCCCGGCACGCTGGTGGGTGTATACGCGTGACGTAACGCGTTACTCAACGCAGAGACGTGCTTTCCTGCGTGCGCGCTGCATTCGCGCATGCTCAAGAGACATCAGCGTGCCCACCGTGTTATGCGTCTGCGCATGCTCAAGAGATATCTGTTAGCGCGCCCACCGTGTTATGCGTCTGCGCATGCTCGGGTGGTAAAGAGTAGCACGCTGGAGGAGGGGTTCTGTAAATGACTCTTTCACTCTGTGATTGATATCATTGTACATACATTATAAGGGTATAACGGTGTGCCTTAAAGAGTGTGGGTTGGAGGGGAGGAGGAATGAGTGGAACGGAGGTTGACGAGAAATGATTGGTGGAAATGGAGTTGGACAGCAGGGATTGATGGAGGACGGAGTTTGGACAGAAGTGATTGGTGGAGGACGGAGTTTGGACAGAAGTGATTGGTGGAGGGCGGAGTTGGACAGCAGGGATTGGTGGAGGGCGGAGTTGGACAGCAGGGATTGGTGGAGGGCGGAGTTTGGACAGAAGTGATTGGTGGAGGGCGGAGTTTGGATAGCAGGGATTGGTGGAGGGCGGAGTTTGGACAGCAGGGATTGGTGGAGGGCGGAGTTTGGACAGAAGTGATTGGTGGTGAGCGGAGTTGGACCGCAGGGATTGGTGGAGGGCGGAGTTTGGACAGAAGTGATTGGTGGAGGGCGGAGTTGGACAGCAGGGATTGGTGGAGGTGGGCGGAGTAGAGAGATTTGTTTCTGGTCTCCAGGTAACAAGCAGAGTGATGAATACACAGAGTACAGAACACATTGTACAGGTGTGATCCCTCCTGACCAGGGGTGAGTAATACAATGTATATTCCTTCCTATATATCATCTCTGTACTATCATCATATCATAACCGAGAACATCTTCCAGCCAGACAGCCCCACATCTATAATAGAGGATTAGTGATGTACACAGAGAACCCCCACAGCAGCTTTTCTCTGCATTTTTACACCTAAAACAACATTCTGGTCCCAGAGAACTTCTGCTAACACCAGTTTATTTGTGGAAAGAATTTCCTGCCTTTCACTCTGGAGCGCTGCGCTGGCAGGACGTCAGGAAAAGTCCTGCCAGCAGCTTCTTTGGAGCGGTGAAGGAGCGGTGTGTTCACCACTGCTCCCCATTGAAATGCGATACTGCCGGCAAAACGCCTCTATTGCGGTGCATTGCAGGCGGTTTTAACCTTTTCTCAGCCGCTAGAAGGGGGTAAAAGCGACCTGCTAGCGGCCGAAATGCGCCGCAAATCCGACGGCAAAACACAGATAAAAATAGCGCCGTTTTACCGCGGATGCTATGGGCGGCTCGGTGTGAACACCGTCTGAGTGTTTTATACCCATAATATAACTACCGAGGCATAACTCTCGGCAATCACATCCAGAGTTGCCTTTACCATTTTCCATTTTCAAAGTTGTTAAAGAGATAGCATTAGAAAGAAGGTAGGTAGAACTGAGGATAGAAATGAGAAAAGAAGAAAAAAGAGGGGGGGGGGTCCAGGTAAAACAATGAGCAAGTGGACAATTAATGTCCTGTTATGATGTTTATGTTCGTCTATCAGAGTTAAGTAGTGTCAAGCCTTCTTCAGAGAAGATAAACATATTCTAAACCTTCATAAGTCAGAGTATACTTCATGTTTATTTTGTGCAGACAGCATGAGATCTTCCATTTTCCTGATCTCTTCCACTTTATGAAGCCAACTTCCAACAGTGGGGGGGGGGGGGGTGATGTGCTCTTCCATTTAAAAGGCGTGCAAATTTTAGCTGCATTTACCAGATGTTGTAAGATTGATTTTTTGTACTTTCTAGCCGAGATAGTTGTAACATGAAGTAAAAAGAAGGCTGGATCCTCAGGTATTTTATGGTCAGTGAATTTTTGCCTAATGTTCAGTACTTCCCGCCAATATGGTATGATCTTTGAACAGGACCAGAAAATGTGTAGCATTGTACCTCCTTCCTCCTGGCATCTCCAGCAGCGATCCGGCACGTCAGGATAAAATTTGTGTAGCATCTGAGGGGTATGATACCATCGTGTCAGTATCTTATAATTAGTCTCTTGATTCTTAGTGCAGATAGAGGATTTTAATGAGAATCTAATCATACTTTGTTTTTGACTCTCTGTGAACTTACAGCTCCCTTTCCCATTTCTCTATCCAGGGAAGGTGCGGTATCTCTGGGGAGGTATTTAGTAGACTGTACATCTTTGAGAGTACTTGTGGTAATGTCTCTTCTCCTAAACAGTACTCTTCAAATGTGGACAGTTGTCTGCTGAACCTGTCTGTGGGCTGTAGGGAGCGAAGAAAGTGATGAAGTTGTAGAGCATTCCAAAATGGCAGTTGGAAGAAGCCTGTGGTCTCCATTAATATTGAAATAGACAGCCAGCCGTCTGGTAATAAGAAATCTGTTGCCCGAAAGCGGTTGGTTTGTCTTAAAGTGGAGTTCCACCCACTTTTACAACTCTTCAGCATCCCTCACTAAACTGTGCACTGTAAACAAATTGGATATTTTTTTATTTTTTTTCTCAGCACCTACTGTATATCTGCTGTATTCATTTTTCACTTCCTCCTACCTGGCCGCGGCCCATCGCATCATTTCCTGTTTGCAATGCATTCTGGGAAGGGACGGCAACTTCCTCTGAAACTGCCATTGCTATGGAATCCTGACCAGAAACCTATTACACTGCTAGTGCTGCACTGAGCATGTGCGAGATCTGCAAGGATGAGATCCAGGAAGAAATACAGTCTGGCTTCAGATGCCCCAACTTAAGATGGCCACGGCCTGCTGTAAGTTTATAAAATAACAAACTACTGCTATAAACTAACAAAACAGACCTTAGTGTACAGACTAACTTTACTAGAATACATTAAGCTTGTGTATTATAGGGGTATTTTAATTTAAAAAGTATAATTTTGGCTGGAACACCACTTTAAGGTGGAAAATTAACTATCTCTCAGGCTTGGTGGAAATCTTGGGTTCCCTAGTATAGGCTTAGGGGAGAGTCTATTGATGAGAGAGAGGTTTTGTCAAACACTTGTGTGCAAATACTTACTGTGGGGCCTATCAGTGGGTGTTTCTTTAGGTGGGATGGGAGGTTATTATAACACCACGGTGCCCCCCTTAGTATAATGTTGGTTTGAGCTTGTTCCATTTGTACCCAGAGTTTGCCGACTGAATGGCGACATCCAATCTACCAGTCTCCCCAGGTGTGTAGCTTGGTAGTATTTAAGGATGTCTGGGAGAGCAATACCACCACTGTGTTTGGGTAGGGAGAGTGCGTGGTCTGGGAGTGCGTGGTCTTTTGTTCGCCCAGATAAATTTTATGAATAAAGAGTGAACTTGTTTAAAGTACTGGGACATTATCTTGATTGGCAAAGTTTGGAAAAGATAGAGATATTTAGGTAGGATACACATCTTTATGAGATTACATCTGCCAAACCACGAATGCAGTTCCAAGTCTCCAAAAAAATACGTGTTCTGTTTAGAAGTGGGGGAAAGTTGAGTTTGAAGATCCATAATAAATTAGCAGGGATATATGTACCCAGGTACTTCAGGGCCTTATCCGTCCACTTAAACTTGAAGTTAGACTGCAATGTTCTAAGCAGCTCAGGAGAAACACCCACCCCCATAGCTTCTGATTTACTGAAGTTGATTCGTAGGTTAGACGGCCTACCGTAGTGTTCGAATTCGTGTATTAGGTTGGGAAGTGATACTGTTGGGTTAGTGAGGGAGAAGAGAAGATCGTCCGCATATGCAGATATTTTATGTTGTTTATCTCCTATCATCACACCAGAGATGTCTGGGTTTAAACGAATCTTACAAAGAAAAGGTTCCAGGGACAGAGCAAACAGCAACGGAGACAACGGGCAGCCCTGTCTTGTCCCATTCCTGATAGGAAAGGGATCCGACAGAACTCTGTTTGCTTTTACTTGGGCCGTCGGATGTGAGTAGATCTTAGAGATCCACTACACAGATTCATGTCTTTTAATTATTATTTTTATTATTAATTATTATACACGATTTATATAGCGCCAACAGTTTATGCAGCGCTTTACAATGTAGAGGGGGGGGACAGCACAATTACAGTACAGTTCAATACAGAAGGGACAGGAGGGCCCTGCTCGTAGAGCTTACATTCTAAAGGGAGGGGGTGGTGGTACAAAAGGTAATAGATGCAGGGAATGATTTGATAGGGGTGGCTCGGGGACAGTTGTTAGGTGGGTGTGGGATAGGCTTCCCTGAATAAGTGAGTTTTTAAGGGATCTCCTAAAGGTGGACAGCTTAGGGTCTGATCGGATATACCGGGGCGGGGAGTTCCAGAGAATGGGAGAGGCTCTGGAGAAGTCCTGAAGGCAAGTATGTGAGGAGGTAACAAGGGAGCTAGAGAGCAGGAGGTCCTGGGAGGAGCGGAGGGGACGATTTGGGCGATATATGCAGATGAGTTTGGTGATGTAGCTGGGGGCGATGTTGTGGATGGCCTTGTATGTTATGGTTAGCATTTTGAATTTTATACGGTGGGGTAGGGGAAGCCAGTGAAGGGTTTGGCAGAGAGGAGCAGCACTCACAGATCGATTAGTGAGGTGTATAAGTCTAGCAGCAGCATTCATAATAGACTGAAGGGGGGATAGCCTGCGTAAGGGTAGGCAATTAACAAGAGAGTTGCGGTAGTCAAGGTGGGAAATAATAAAGGAGTAAATAACATGGTGTCTGATCCTGGCCCATGGTGGGCCACATGCTGGATGCATGTGGTCCACTGACATCCATGCCTATGTCCTCTTGGTGCCTGGGAGGAGAATCCCTGTGGGGCTTGTATTTGACTGGGCTTAGGGTGGATGGGCTGGAGCTGCCTGAGGGTGTACCGCTGTTAGACACCCGAGTTTGGGTTACCCTTTTGCTACCTTTTTGCAGTCCGCGGCCTTTGCTGAGGCCTTGTGTGCAGGCTACATGGCGTGGGCACCACCGCCATTTTGTCGTGGATCTTTCGGGAAAGAAGGGAAGAATCCTGGCATCTTTCGCAGCTGTTGTTGATATTTTCGGCGCTTGGACGTTGCGGCCACTTTCCGGGACCCAGGAAGGCTGTTTGTGGATGGCTGGTGTGCGATAGAAGGCTCCTTAGGCGTTTATTTCCCCCCGGTGGTCGATCGGAGCTCCTGGACTATGCGGCCATGTTGGAGCTCGATCACTACGCCCCCCCCAATTCAAACAGATATGAATGGTTATCATTGGGAATCATGGTTTACAACTTGTCATGCGACTCTGATGTCCAAAGTCACAGGAAAAGTCGCACACATGTGAAAGATGCCTTAAGGGGCTCATTTACAGCAGATGCAGTCAAATGCATTTTTAAAAACAGGACAAGCATATGCAAGAAAAAAATGAATGTATCTCAATGAGCCTAGTGTACGTCATTGGGATGCTGCATTTTTTTGCACATAAACATAGCACAAATGCCTGTAAATGCAACTCGGTGAAATAAAAAAATATATTGTAAAGAGCTGCACAAACTGTTGGCGCTATCGAAATCCTGAATAAAACAATAAATGACACTTAACAGACATGCTGCAAATGCATTACAAACACATGTAAACACACTTGTAAAACTGCCCACTGATTGCGAGGATTGTGGTATAAAGGAGCCCTAATGGGTCAAATTCAGTAGCCGTACTGCCCACTAAATGTGATGGGATTTTTTTTTTTTTTGCCACACATTGTGGCCACGGCATGTGTACAGTCCTAAATCACTGATAGTCTCTCTTTAGGTGTACAGTCAGGGGTTGCTAAAACTGCAGCTCAGCCACCTGCTTTTACCACCCCCAGGCAGCATATCTGAACAAACCCTAAGGACTAATGACATACGGATGATTTTTTTTCACAGGGATTAATGACTGCTACAGCGATCTGTAGCGAACAATTGAATCATTGGTGACTGTCAAACTCTCCCATGTAAGTGAATGGTCGCTGTTGCGGCACGGTTCTACAATGTAAAATTGCCAATTGGCAATAAAAAAAAGCAACAAAATGACAGTCCTCAGGAGGTGGCAGTATCACTCTCTAAGCTTATTTCACAGCCCTCTGCAAAGCGATCCACTGCGATGGGATATGGGGCAGTAAATGATACCACTAGTGTGAAAGGAGCCTAAGAGCGATTTTGCTGCCAAGCTGAAATATGGATAGGTTGTCATTGCTGAGCGATAGAACGATAAATTGCTTTAAAAGGAAAGGTTACCTGTCTAACAGTTCCTTCTCGCTGGCATCTTCTTCTGTGTGCCAGTCTTTGGGCATTCTTATTGGCTGGAGCAGGATGACGTCACTCCTGTGCAGGCGCAGAAGGCTGTCATCCCAGCAATAAGAGACCGGCCCGGTGCTGTAAGCTGCTGATGCACGGCTCAGTTGGCAGCACTGGAGAAGACAGCGAGCAGGCAAGACAATGCATGAATCTTCTCCAAATAAAGCCCTGCCTGCTCGCTGTTTTTTACTGCGGAACTTCAGTTCTACTTTAAAGTGGTTGTAAACCCCCACATATTCTCAAGTGATAAACAGAGATGAAACAAATTCTCCTACATAAGTTGTATCTGTTTATCTGCAGTCTTCTCTTCTTTACAGCCATTCAAAGTCCAGAATTTATAAAGCTTGTGTGAGCTGTCAAAAAAAAAGGGAGGCGGAGAGCTGAAATTATACTCTGCACAGCTCAGTGAAGAGAGCTCTGAGAGCTGATTGGAGGGAAGGAACACACCCCACTCCACACAACATGCAAGAACAGAGCTGAGGCTGTCAATCACAGGCTGTGTGCTGGAGCTCCCTCCCCATCACCTTTTTTCTCTTGCTGTCAGGAAAACTTGTCAGAAGTGATTCATGCTGATAGCAGAGGAAGGAAGCAGCAGACAAAAATGATGCGCCAACCGCCTTCCGGCCCTTTAAGAGTTGTAAAAGCCGAGAGGCGGAGGTGGGCGTTCGGATCATGTGACCGCTGTGATTGGCTGTCACAGCAGTCACATGATCAGAAAGCTCCCGAGTGCACATATACATCGGGAGCTTACCGATCTTCGCCAGCTACTGTGCTAGGAGCATGCAGGGAGCACGCTCTCAGCGTGGTAAGTTATGTAGACAGGTCCACATATATACGTACTGTCGGCACCAGGGGATTAAGGCTGATGGCATGTGGGCAACTCTGCTGATAGCAATCCCACTACTGACAATTTGTGAAAATCAGCAGGGGCAAGTTCACTAAGAGGCTGCCTGTTTTGTCTCTATGTAATCATTCCTTCTGTAGCTGAGGCAGCGAGGTGTCACTGTTATCACTGGCGATCAAGATTTAGCAGCAATTGGGCCAGGGACAGAGGCTGCTGGTGGAATCTTTTCATTAGCGATCCAGCCAAGGGCAACTTGTCCCCTGTGTCGTCTGCTTCAGCAGGAGTATGCCGTTCCTTCAGAGTTCTGTGCCCTGGCCGTAGCTCCCATGTACATGTGCCGGAATTATGTAATCACATAGCCCCCAACTGTCCCTGATTTTAACTAATATTTTTTTTTTTGTATAATTCTCCTTTAAGGGGGCGTGGTAAGGGTGTGTCCTATGCCTAATAGGTGTCTCTCATTTCCATCTCAAAAAGTTGGGAGGCATGTAATCGAGGCTCAGCCATTCAAATGGCTGGAGCCCGTAAATCCGGAAGGAAGACCCAGTGAAGAAGGAAGCCCCAGTAGCACAGCGCGCCTCTGGAGGGCTTCATTTTAAAGCAAGTCTCTGATAGTGTGCTAGTACACAGTGCACCCTAGCACATTATGACAATACTTTTCAGCAGGGCTTTTTTTCTCAGAGAAAAGGTGCGGGAGCTCTCCCTCCCCGGCCAACTTTCCGCCCCCAACCACGCCCAAACTCCACCCCCAACCATGCCTTCCTTAGGGTAGAGAAGTACAGCGGCACCAAATAATGGTAATAAGTAGAAATCCCCCTTCACAAATCTCCCCCTTTCCCAGCTCTCCTCTCTGCACAAATCCCCCCTTTCCCAGCTCTCCTCTCTGCACAAATCCCCTCCCTTTCCCAGCTCTCCCCTCTGCACAAATCCCCTCCCTTTCCCAGCTCTCCCCTCTGCACAAATCCCCCCTCTCCCAGCTCTCTTCTCTGCACAAATCCCCCCTTTCCCAGCTCTCCTCTCTGCAGAAATCTCCCCCTTTCCCAGCTCTCCTCTCTGCAGAAATCTCCCCCTTTCCCAGCTCTCCTCTCTGCAGAAATCTCCCCCTTTCCCAGCTCTCCTCTCTGCACAAATCCCCCCTTTCCCAGCTCTCCTCTCTGCACAAATCCCCCCCTTTCCCAGCTCTCCTCTCTGCAGAAATCTCCCCTTTCCCAGCTCTCCTCTCTGCACAAATCCTCCCCTTTCCCAGCTCTCCTCTCTGCACAAATCCCCCCCTTTCCCAGCTCTCCTCTCTGCACAAATCTCCCCCTTTCCCAGCTCTCCTCTCTGCACAAATCCTCCCCTTTCCCAGCTCTCCTCTATGCACATATATATATATATATATATATACAGTATCTCACAAACGTGAGTACACTCCTCACATTTTTGTAAATACCGGTATTTTATGATATCTTATCATGTGACAACACTGAAGAAATGACACTTTGCTACAATGTAAAGTAGTGAGTGTACAGCTTGTATAACAGTGTAAATTTGCTGTCCCCTCAAAATAACAACACACAGCCATTAGTGTCTAAACCGCTGCCAAAAGTGAGTACACCCCTAAGTGAAAATGTCCACATTGGGCCCAATTAGCCATTTTCCCTCCCCAGTGTCGTGACTCGTTAGTGTTACAAGGTCTCAGGTGTGAATGTAGAGCAGATGGGTTTAAATTTGGTGTTATTGCTCTAACTCTCTCATACTGGTCACTGGAAGTTCAACATGGCACCTCATGGCAAAGAACTCTCTGAGGATCTTAAAAAATAGAATTGTTGCTCTACATATAGATGGCCTAGGCTATAAGAAGATTGCCAAGACCCATCGGTTTAACAGGACAGGTTCCACTCAGAACAGGCCTCGCCATGGTCGACCAAAGAAGTTGAGTGCACGTGCTCAGCGTCATATCCAGAGGTTGTATGTGGGAAATAGACATATGAGTGCTGCCAGCATTGCTGCAGAGGTTGAAGGGGTGGGGGGTCAGCCTGTTAGTGCTCAGACAATATGCCGCACACTGCATCAAATTGGTCTGCATGTCTGTCATCCCAGAAGGAAGACACTTCTAAAGATGATGCACAAGAAAGCCCGCAAACAGTTTGCTGAAGACAAGCAGACTAAGGACATGGATTACTGGGAACATGTCCTGTGGTCTGATGAGACCAAGATAAACTTATTTGTTTCAGATGGTGTTAAGCGTGTCTGGGGGTAACCTGGTGAGGAGTACAAAGATAAGTGTGTCTTGTCTACAGTCAAACATGGTGTGGGATTGTCATGGTCTGGAGCTGCATGAGTGCTGCTGGCACTGGGGAGCTACCGTTCATTGAAGGAACCATGAATGCCAACATGTACTGTGACATACTGAAGCAGAGCATGATCCCCTCCTTACAGACAGTGGGCCGCAGGGCAGTATTCCAACATGATAACGACCCCAAACACACCTCCAAGATGACCACTGCCTTGCTAAAGAAGCTGAGGGTAAAGGTGATAGACTGGCCAAGTGTGTCTCCAGACCTAAACCCTATCGAGCATCTGTGGGGCATCCTCAAACGGAAGGTGGAGGGGCACCTCCACCAGCTATTATTCAGCTATTATTTTCAGAGTATTTGCCCTGTTCACCTAGCACAGCCATTCTTAAACAAATTTCGGTGAAACCCTGGGGTTCCTCCAGGGGTTGTTAGGGGTTCCTTGAGCTGTGGCTGATGGACCACCATTTTAAGGTGCCTTTACAGTTCCAAAGCCAACACCACATGGCAAAGCCAGTAGCAGGACACCAAATATCTTTTTAACTGGGGGGGGGGGGGGGGCATTCTTTCTACTGACTACCAACATGAGGGGCACTTTTCCTTTTGACCTCAGATTGGTTTTAGTAAAGGTTCCTCAAAACCTGAAAAATATTTTTGGGGGTCCACTGGGGTAAAAAGGTTGAGAAAGGCTGACCTAGCATTTTCAAGCAAGGTTCACCCATCACCATCCTCATACAACATAACAGAGAGATTCCAAAAACAAACACAAATTGATTATCTGCTGCTATACACATAATCCCCATATTTTACCTGATATGTTAATTTCCTATGACCGTCAGCTCCAACTAGTGCTATAAAGCAGTATTTTCCTGATTGAGGTATTTCTGGAAAATACCACATTATGGTCACTAGATGGAGACCCCATAGACTGAATCTTGTTTGAAAACACTATAAAATACAGATGGCTGAATGTCTAGCAAACATTTTGGGGTATGAATTGCACAGTAAATCCTTTATAAGTAGACCCCTTTGTTGGCTGTTCTGTTCTAGTTGCTGAATTTGTATGTTGTGTTGGAGAGGTGGCACAGATAACATGGATTAGCAGTGTCAAAATTTTAAGAATGGTCCTGATCCTCACTGCATAGGATACACTGTATTGTATAGTGACTAAGGCTCTTGTGTAAATATGAATTCTGTAACAAAACTGACAGATAACGACTGCAAATGTTCCAAAAATCACCCAAATCTCATAGGTTACTATTATTTTATTGAGCCCAGGTAGAGAAATTGTGTAATGGAATCTCATCATAAAATGGTCACTAAACCTCTATTCATGTATGTCACAGATGCCACCAAAAAAGAAGTCACAAGGCAAAGCTGCAAAAGATTCTGGGAAGACAAGCCCTGAACAGGCAGAAAATGGCGGGGATGGAAAAGAAGTTGTTGTTAGTGAGAGAGAGGCACGTCTACATGATGAACACGACCGCCTGATTGCTGAACACGATGGCCTGAGAAGACGACTGGAGCAGTTACGTCAAGAGAATGAGTTCCTCCAGGAAGAGGCTGAAAGAGTCCGTGTGGAGAGTCAAGAATATTTATTGTACGTGGGCAAAAGAAGCCAACGGCGGCAAGATGCCATCATCAGCCTGAATGACCAGAACACACGAGAGCTGGAAGACATCAGGAAGCAGAAAGAGAAACTTGAGGCCTCCTTCCAAGAGAAAGAGAAGAAGATGAGAGATCAACTTCTCCAGCGGGAAACCGAGCTGGCCAATTTGAGGAAAGAGCTGAAGGAGCTAGAACCCATGAAGGAGATTCAGAAGGAGCAGATCTCACTCATTAGGCAACTGGAGTCTGAAGTGATGGCCTCCCGGGGTAAGCATGCCGAGTCCCTGCTGAGGGTGAAGAGCGCCTTCCTGAGACAAAAAGTGGAATGTCAGCAGGACTCCGAACGACAGCTGAATCAGCTATCCCAGAAGGCCCATGAGGAGGCCAAGAACGTTCTGCAAGATGTAAGCCGGAAGGTGAAAGAAGAGAACCAAACTTTGAGGCAGGAGCTTCTCCAACTTATCAACCAATACCGGGATCTACAGGCCCAGAAAAAGAAGATGCTGGAGCAAAACAAACAGTTACGGAGAGAGCAACAATGTCAGAAAGAGGTGAGGTATGCCCAACGAAAGCTAAAGAATTTATGGTAAACCCAACAATGAAAAACCTAGGAAGTAGTAAAAAGATCTTGGAGGGGGGCACTATATACCACCTCATTTTTAGTACAAAAAACTCATCCTGTGCTGTGAGATCATTGTCTGCTTCTTAATTTTATTGTCTGCTCATGCACTAAGGATACCAGACATACCGAGAGGATATCTATTGTCACGTTTTATACCAGTCAACTAAGGACTTGGTTTTCAGATGGCAGAAAAACACTGACTGCTTTAGATTTAGGCCTACTAAAATGCCAAGCCAACAGTTCAAAATAGATGCTGGGACCTGGGAGTATAAACTCAGGCTTGAGTATACTTCAAGCCAATTTGCTTTCTAGTTTTTGGTGGAGTGGGGAAAGGTTGATACTTCTATCAGATTTCTTTTGTTCTCTGTGTTCCCTTTGGGGAGTTTTTTCTTCTCGTCCCATGTTGGAGACGTCACAGGAATTGGGAAGAAATCTCAAAATGAGAGGAGGGTCCCACCGTTAACAAAACAGAAAAGGTGACCTCTGTACAAATTTTACTTTATGTCCAGGTGTCAGAAGGGAATATCCACAAAATGAAAAATAATAGCCTGAGAGTTGCTAAGACTGTTCCACTCTACCCACAACTGTTTTTTGTTTTGGCTGTCACTTGACCTTACATTAAAATAATAGAAATTGGGCATGACTTAGTAATGTGCAATTTTATTGCCAATTTTTTTCCCTAAACACATTTTTTTGTTAATGTATCATCTTTAAAAAAAATGTATTTTACTTTTTTTACATTTTCCTTGTATTTTTTATGTTCATAATTCACACACAAATATGTATAGTATCGTGCAGTTTGGGCCAAAAAGGATTTCTTAGTGATGCTCCCAGTCAAGCATAAATCTTTGTATCCTGAGAATTAATTACAGCAATCACAGGTGTGGAACCAAGAACCTGGTGCTACTTAGTTTTTGTTCAGTGGAGTGGTTTTACCCAACAAAGGATCACCTTTTACATTCGATAAGCATAATGTAAATATAGATTTTAATGAGTTAATGTCAGAGGTTGAAGCTGAATTCCAGGAATTATTTTTATTGTATATTTACATTGGTCCAGCTTGGCACAATGTAAGCATTCATATTTCAGGGACCGCTGGGGAAGACGGAAATTATTGTTGTAGTCGGCACTACTACAGCGATCGCTGCAATCTTTTGGGTTCTGCTCAGGTTCTGCATGAGAGTCTGTTCCATTGTACATTGACCACAATGGGTCTCTTGTTTGGCACCACTGCCATTTCTTGAATGCTTGTGTTTTTTTTTTTTTTTTTTGTGTGAATACAAGGCATTATCTGTTGGACAACATGAAGAGGAAGGGTGGTAACATCTCGATCTCCATCTCATCTAATCGAAAAATGTCTTGTATTCATTGAAAAAAAACCCACAAGGCATTCTGTGAATGATGGCAGCACCAAGCAAACAACCCCCTATAGCCAATGTGCAATGGAGCAGCCATTTGCATAGAACCTGAGCATGACCTGGAAGATTGCAGCTATCACTGTATCATCAACTACCATAGTGATCTACAGCTTCTCCAGCAGCCCCTCAGGTATGAGTAATGCATACGTACATTCTGCCAAGCTGGAGTTCAGCATTAGGGTGGAACTAAATTTGGGAATGGATGTCAGGTCTTCTGGCTTAACATGCTACATTCAAAAAACAGCACCCAGATACTTACCTGTGAACCTGAGAGGTCCCCCTATGGGTCCACAAACCCAAATGATTTCAACGAATGCTGCGGTTGACTGAAAATTGTCTGCTCAGGCAAAAGCAGTCATTCACTGTCTTGGCCTCTCATATATCTAGTCCCTTAACCATAGCATTAGGCTGGAAGTACTTGTGGAATTAGCAAGCCTTGTGTTCCCACAGGATCCTGGTGCCAGGTATTCTTCTTTAAAGAAGAATTCCAGGTATGGATATTTTTACATAGTTACATTGGTCCTGCTTGGATAAATGTAACTATGTACAGGTATATATCATACTGTATCTGGCCGATACCCCTAGAAGCTGGAAATCATTGTGAACATTGGAGGTCACCTGGTCAGCACGAGAAACTCTCCTGTGTTCACAATGCAGCAGGGCAGCTGCTCGGCACAGGCCCAGGAGCTAGTGGAGATTACTGGAGTAGCAGTGACCGGGAAGCTAGTGGTGTCTACTACAGCGATTTCCATCTTCCAGGGGGGTCCCACAGGTGTGGTGTATGCATAGTTACATTGGTCCAAGCTGGACCAATGTAATTTTGTAAAAATATCTATACCTGAAATTCTTCTTTAAGATGAATCTGGGCTTTGGGCATGCAGGGAAAATACTACTACAGTGACTGTCACCTTCTACAGAGATTTTTGATATACATGGTTACATTGTGCCAAGCTGGACCAATGTAGATATGCAATTAGGATCATACCTGGACTTTTGAGCTTTATACTGAAATGTCAGTTGGGCTTTAATGTGATTTTTGGTCTGTAGACTTACTATATCATATCATTTTGATTAATTTATAGAATATTAATGTGCAGTGACTTTTTTGAGGTTTAGGTTGTAGATGGGGTCGGGATGCTGTAGACGAAGTAGTTTGCTATACAGTCTCTTGGATTGGAGGGTGAAAAGAGGTTTGAGATCAAATGTGAAATCTACATGGACATCACATAACATCACACCTCTTTATGCTGTGGTTTCCCAGAACTGTCAGATAATAATTTGGTTATATATTGGTGCCCGGTACACTCGGCGCGAGCTCTACATTACCTTACATTACTTTACTTTCTACTTCTACATTGATCCTGAGAGGCAACACTTGTATGACCCTTTTACTAACACAGATCAACACAAATGAAGGCCCCTTTTACACCTCAGCATTTTTCAAATCAGAGTGACAAAATACACAGTTGCCAACATTCTCCAAAAGTTTTTAGGGACACTTATTTTCTCTGTAGGCAGAGAAATATTTTAATTAGGGGCAGGGCATTCATTTGTAGGTGTGGTCCAGCAGGAGCGTGAAGAGTGCCGCAGTGAAAAATGGGTGTGGTTTAAATTACGCTAAATATTGGGCGTGGCTTAAAGGCGTGTGGCTAAATAGAGTCTAAGATGATTTACATAGTGGAGAATATGATAATATATCGGGAAAGAGAAAGAGGGATGGAAGGAGAAAGGGAGAGAGAGAGAAAGGAAAAAGATAGAAAGAGAAAGACAGAAGGAAAGTGAAAGAAAGAGGGACAGAGGGAGAGAAAAAGAAAGAAAGGGATGAGGGAGAGAGAAAGAGGGATGGAGGGAGGCAGAGAGAAAGAAAGAGGGATGGAGAGAGAAAGATGGATGGAGGGAGAGAGAAAGAAAGAGGGATGGAGGGAGGGAGAAAGAGAGAAAGAGGGATGGAGGGAGAGTGAAAAAAAAGAAAGAAAGAGGGATGGAGGAAGGAAGAGAGAGAGAGGGAGAGAGACCTTTGCTAACCATCTGACCATGCTCACAGTTGACGGCAGAGCAGTGCAGATTTTTTATAGGGGGTTCAGACCCCCGGCCCAGTCTGCCCCTGCTCGGGACAAAGCCTAATTTCTGGGATTATGCCCGGGACATATTAAGATCGGGACATGGGTCTGAATTCCGTGAATGTCCCAGCAAATCGGGACAGGCAACTATGAAAATCGGCAACAATGAAAATGTCATGTATCTAAATGGCGCTCAAACCTGATCGCTCAAAAAACGACAGACACTCATTTACATACAGATTTAGGCAGTTTTGGTCTCACAGATTTTAATAGGAACGCCTGAAAAAATGCACAAAAATACGTGTTTTTGGCGCTCTGATAAAAAGGTCTACGGGGCCAAAAACATCTCCAAACCACAAAGAAGCG
Organism: Aquarana catesbeiana; assembly: GCF_042186555.1. Lineage (NCBI taxonomy): Eukaryota > Metazoa > Chordata > Amphibia > Anura > Ranidae > Aquarana > Aquarana catesbeiana. The sequence goes on from NC_133327.1 coordinate 38,246,290, forward strand.
AGTGTACTCCACATTGCTCCTAAAATGTTTGAAAAAAATGACAAAAACATTTAAAACTGCTTGTATATGCTACACTCAAGTGTGAATGTATCCTCACAAAGTACTACAATCCTGCATCGCCACCTGCTGGGTAAAAACAGAACTGCATTATATGTGCCTACTTAAAGTGAAACTAAACAGAGAAATATGAAAAAAGGAAAGGAGGAACAAGCCACGGGACTTTTAAGGTGAAAGAAAAAATTGATTACAATTGATAAAATTCAATACATTTTATTATAACAATAAAAAGTTGATAAAAGATTCCTTGTTATAGCATTTGTTCAATTCATAAGCAAATACAGACACTACCGCTCTACATGTTTCACTTCAAAACAGCTTCTTCAGGGGACTCAAGAGTGCTGTATGAATTAAATGCAGATACACTTGGATCTGGGTTACTCAAGAAACCAGAGAATTCCTGATTTATTTCAATAGATGCCCTATCAATGGATATTGTGTGACCACAGGGGAGAGACAGATATAACGCCTATATCAGGGATATGCAATTAGCGGACCTCCAGCTGTTGCAAAACTACAAGTCCCATCATGCCTCTGGGTGTCATGCTTGTGGCTGTCAGAGTCTTGCTATGCCTCATGGGATTTGTAGTTCTGCAACAGCTGGAGGTTCGCTAATTGCATATCTCTGGCCTATATTATTTATATAATAGGATCAATTTATTTATCCCCCTCTTCTTTCAAGAAAAGGGTAACCCGTTGTTGATGATAGAGGGATGGCAGGAGATGAAAAAATGCTGCGGAGTATCCTTGAAAAGGAAACCAAGACCCACCAGGATATCCCTTTACTTAGGAATCTTAAGTCAGAGGCGTTCTGAGAGAGAGAGTTTGCATCTCTCCTCTCCCTCGGCATTATTTCCATTGATTTCACAGAATAGGCTCTATTCAATTGACCTCGATTGTGAAGGAGAAGAACCATTAAGATTCTTAAGTGAAGGGATATCCTGGTGGGTCTTGGTTTCCTTTTCATGGATACTCAGCAGCATTTTTTTCATCTCTGCCAAGATGAATGGGGGAACTAACTCCAAATATCCTGGCCACCCCTCCAGACCCTACTGCATATAGCGGTCATGATGTCCTATGCTACTGGTGTAGTAGTCTGTATATCACACACTGCAATAAGCAGCCCCAAAGTGAGTATCCACAATAACGATGGCAAGTGCTTGTTGGTTATTGCGGCCAGGTTACCATGTTGACCAATGAGAAGCCCTTCTTTCATTTGGGAAACATTACTTGAGAAGACGTGCTTCTCATTGGTCAGCATAGTCACATGCGCATGCAATTAAAATCCCTTTAAGTACTTTTTATATAGGCCTTAAAGAGAAACTGTTACAAAAAAGAAGTACTTTATGGGGTATATTTATAAAACATTCATTGGACAAATGTCACAAGCATTTGTCCAGGCAGCACAAATTTTCACCATATTTTCTCCAGTAATTTGACTTCCAATGGTTGTCAGCTTCTACTAGTGGTATTTTCTGTTGAGGTAATTCAGAAAAGTATGCTGTATTTTGGTCACCAGATGGGACTGACAATCATAGTAAGCCATAGTATTTGTGCAGCCTGGTCAAATACTTTGACATTCGTTCAACTGATGTTTTTTAAATAGACCCCCAAGTAATAAAAGCATCCATTCTATCTGAGACAGCCTCCACTCTTCTGGGAAGGCATTCCACAAGATTTTGAAGCATGTCTATGGGAATGGCGATGCAACCAAAAGACATTTTGTGAGGTCTGATGTTGGACAAGTAGACCCAACTTGTGATTGGCATTCCAGTTAAAATGCCTTCATTAGGGCTGAAGTCAGGATACTGAGCGGGTCACTTGAGTTCCTCCACACCAAACTGGTCACACCTTGTCTTTATAGAGCTCTCTTTTTACACAGGGGCACAGTCTTGGTGGTACAGAAATGGCCTTCCCTAAACCGTTACCACAAGGTTGGAAGAGCACAATTGTCTAAAATGTCTTTGTATGCTGTAGCATTAAAAGTATCCATCACTGGTAATACCTGAAATCCATTATTTGGACTAATATCCACATACATTTGGTCATATAGTTAAGGAATGTTGGTCTGTTATGGACCTCAAATACACAGCAAAAATGGCAAAAAACTTTGGGCTGTATAGTCTAGGACAGATATATATTTTTTGCAAGGCACCAAAAGTGGCTACATTTTGCCATAAAATTTATATTTAAATTTACAGAAGATGTACAGGCATCAGCATTTTGGTGATAGACAAAAGCCCAACTTTTTTTTTTTTGACTCACTTAGTTGTACATGCACAACCCCGAAACACACACCCAACTAAAACCTACACATGTTTTACACATATATTCCTGTCCAGAAAAACACAACAATCCTGCAGGTTTTAGAAAGGAATGTGGATCTAACAGTTGTTCATCTACTGAAATAACACTCTACATTTAAGAAAATGTTTGACTGAAAAATTATTAACCATAAATTATGATCTCCTTTTGTCTTCTGAAATGAGGCAGCAATTGGCTGTCCATATTGTAGCATCATATAGCAAATACATTCATAGGTTTAGAAGGTGGGAGATATGAGGTGGAATTTCGGCAGAGGATGGTGAGGACGACCTTGACCCCACGAAAGAGTTCCTCTCGGAATTTGGTGACAGTGAGGGAGTAGATACACACATTACTGAATGAGCTGAATACGATCAGCATATTGCAGAGCATCCTTACCACATTCACTGGGTGGTAGAAGTCATATCGATTCACTGGTGGATAGGTGACCCTCTCTACCACTTTGACTACCATCTTAGGCAGCCAGTGAGCCAGGAACGAGATGGAGATCATTGCCAGCAAGGTCACAGACTTCTTCCTGCGTAACACCTCTGGATCATCGGACTGCTTTCCTCCGTTTGTCTTCAGGAATTGCCGCACTCTGGTGGTCATGGTGATATGCCACACTGTTAAGCCATTGGTCAATATGAGCGACACCAGAGGAAAGACAATCCACACTGTGGTCTGGATATGGTCGTAGACTGACAAAAATGGAATGGAGCTCAGATTGCGGTGGAGAGAGCAGATATGGAAGATGGTACCATCAGGTCGGGTGGTACGGATGGGAACATACATCCAGAAGGTTGGCATGGCCACAAGGAAAGCGCTTGTGTAAACACCAAGAATGACCCACCTTGTGACTGAAGGCCTGCAGTACCGAAGCTTCAGCTTCATACAACAAACAATGACATAACGGTCAAAGGAGAAGGCCACCGTCAACCATGTTAGAGAGTACACGCAAGTGAAGTATATCCAGTTGCTAACACCGCAAGATGGTTCAGGCCAGTAAAGCGTAAAATCAACATAGAAGTAAAAGATGTCCCGGAAAATGGTCACCACCAGGATGAGTAGGATATTGGCAACAGCCAATGACACCAAGTAGTAGACAATGGACTTGGACATGTCCAGGTTCCCCTTCCACAAGACGGCCATGGTCACTATACTGGCTGCAATGAGAGAGGAATCAATCTTTACTGGACATCATATAACTTTACTGACTCTTCATCAAAGTCTACTTTTGTCTTCTGTATTCAGTGCACAAAAATAGCAATACAGGAACTAAGTGACATGATGAGATCTAATAATATCAAAACTGTAATAGACAAGGATAAAAAGAAAACTATATTAGAAGTGGAGTTATTCTTTGTAGCATCCAATCAGATTTCATCAATCATTTTATAAGAAAATAATCTTGAATTCTGATTGGCTGCTGTAAAAAATGTCTCTGACCTATTCACATTTCTCACAACATCCTCCAGCATCCGGTTCACTGAACATCCACTCAAATGTGATATTTTATCTTTTATTAGTTGAAGTGTTAAACTACCTAACCATCTTTTATTTTCCTGGAAATCTGTTAGTGAGATCTCTACACTGAGCTCACAGGTATGCACCTGAGGTGCTCATTATGAGGGGTTCCAATCATCCTTATGCTGAGTTCCTTGGTCTGCATACCTGAGGTTCTCATTATGAGAACACCTGCTGTGCTCATTTTGAGAGGCGACCACCTTTTCCACACTTATGCCCTGTACACACAATAGGATTTTCTGATGAAAAATGTGTGATAGGAACTTGTTGTCGGAAATTCCGACCGTGTGTAGGCTCCATCACACATTTTCCATAGGAATTTCCGACACACAAAGTTTGAGAGCTTGCTATAAAATTTTCCGACAACAAAATCCGTTGTCGGAAATTCCGATCGTGTGTACACAAATCCAACGCACAAAGTGCCACACATGCTCAGAATAAATTAAGAGACAAAAGCTATTGGCTACTGACCCATTTATAGTCCTGCCGTACATGTTTTACGTCACCGCGTTCAGAACGATTGGATTTTCCGACAACTTTGTCCGACCGTGTGTATGCAAGACAAGTTTGAGCCAACATCCGTCGGAAAAAATCCATGGATTTTGTTGTCGGAATGTCCGATCAATGTCCGACCGTGTGTACAGGGCATAACTCCCCAGGTTTGCATACCTGCAGTGCTCATTATAAGAGGTTCCCACCATCCCTGCACTGAGTTCATGGGTCTGCTTCCCTGCTGTGCCCATTTTGAGGAGTTCCCACCTTCCCTGCTTGGCTTTCAATTTATTTTATATTATAGGGAACGGAACAGAAGGACCTGGAACACACAAAGGTGGGCAGGAGCACCAATAACTCCTGGGTGGGCAGGAACAGAGACAGAAATGTATAGATGGTGGATTTTGTTCCTAGCATATCCAAGGCATATAAATTGCAACTGAACTTTTTTGCAAACTTCTGGTTATTTAGTCTAAACGGCCAGCAGTTTTGCAGGCAAAGCTAGCCAATAGGGACCAACTGGAATATCATAATCTGTAGCTACAGAGTTTAAAGGGTAACTCCTCTTTTGTGGAAATAAATTATAATAGCATATACACCTTCCACACAAGCCATATTGTAATTTAATGATATTAAAAATTACCCTACCTTTTTAGTCTTTTGCCGCTGTAATTCTTTGCTAAATTAAATGCAATATGGCAACCTGGAGAGCGTTCCATACACTGCTAGTGTAAAATGTAGCTACCTGCTTGTGTGATTTGTTCTCAGAAGCCTACACTACGATACATGTAACATTTTAGGCATCCGCTGCAATAGGGATTTCAGTTTTAGTGAGATACTCCCCAAGGGTTAAATACTTCCAATGAGATGCAGACATTACAACACTCAGAGTGCCCCAGGCAATTGTGATGAATCAGATCTTCCCATTCAAAATCAGTCTGCAAAGGACATTGTGCAACAAACAGCTAATTTCTTCAAAGCAACAAAAAGTATCTGCAACAAAGTGTATTAAAGTGCCTGCAATATAAATTGATCACTCAGAAGGGATTTTTTCCTCTCAACGGAAGTGGAGTTAACCTTTAAAAGTTCTATTTTTTATTCTAAATTTTCTACACATTCGCAAATGTGAGAATGAGAGAACAAAACATGTAATTGAGTAAATTAACTATTTCTACAAGCAGTCTGTTGTCCTTTTCCATCATAGGCTAAAGTAGGACAACCAGGGAATTGTTTATCAGAGTATGGTTTTAAGTAAATGAATGTCTGAGTTTAATATCTTTTTTGGGTTCATAGTTAAAAAAAAAGATAATTAGAGATTAAGCTCCTGGGTAAGACCTGTAGACTAGAGTGACAGAAGAGGGCCCCAGGTGTCATCACTGGTTATTTGGAGGTCCAGCAGCACATCTGCGCAATGTTAATGGAGCCATCACACAAGGGTCCTCCTGGAAATTGTTCGGGAGCATCTGCCGCACTTCACAGTCTCTAGAGATGACAGCTATAGAGGATACTATGATTGGTCACTGGAGAGAACGAGGGTCTTCCTTATTATCATCTCTACTGATACAAACTGATTCGTAATTTACATCCACCAGAAACTATTGTGAAATTAAGGCAATGGAGGAAACCAAAGAAAAAAAAAACAGATGCACTATATAAAAAAAAAGACTATAAAGTGGAAAAAGGTCAAAGAAAAATGTACAAATTGGAAAAAATTTAGCGTACCACGGGGGATATGCAATCAATTTGGCACCCCAAAATTCATCACTTAGTGACCTGCCTTTGGCAGAAACCTCAGCTTTTTAATGCTCTTTTTATTCTTTCTGCCTTATGGAGTTTTTATCTACTCTTCCATGTAGAACACTTCTTATTCAGAAATATTTTAAGGTTGTCTTGCTTTTGCTACATGCCTGACATCTATAGAATAGATTTGCAATACTTAACAATTCTAATTTAGCAAATTCAGTAATAGTAAATGAGCAATACAATTTGCAGGAATTATACTTTGGTGTGTCCCCCTGTAGAGGTTGTATAAATTAATACCCACTGTATATATATATATATATACATATATATATATATATATATATATATATATATATATATATATATATATATATATATACAGTATATATATCAATGCCATTAAGAGACAAGACTCACCTGGGAGACCGAATACACACATAATGGGGTAGAAAAGTCTCTGGATGGTCCGGATCCATGGCTCCTCCATGGCAATTCACCTAACTGCCTCCTGTCTGCCTTTCCCACACTTACTGCTTCTATATTTCAAATCACAATGCTCCACTTACTACCCTCTGTTCACATTAAAACTAAGTAATTACTACCCTCTGCTTACACCGCTTTTAACTTCCACTCTACCAACCAACCTGCCCACAGCTACAACGCTTGCTACCTTCTACTCACACTACAGCACTTATTACACTACAATCACACTACAACACTTATTACACTACACTCACACTACAGCACTTACTCAACTGCGTTCATACTACAACACTTATTGCCCTTCACTCACACAGTTTTATGTGAGCAGCCCTCTTCTCTTTCCCTTTACTACCCTCCACACTGCTACTATCAGCTACCCTTTTTTCACACTACAACTTACACACCGTCTTAACACCACTAGGCATACTGTGCTGCCCTTCAATCTAACTTGCTTTTCTCTATTTAAGTCAGAGCACCAGCCTACACTCCACCTCCTCAACAACCATTCATGTATTCATTATACTTACACACTACTCCAATTTACTACCCTTCAAACTTATTCTCCTACTACGGTCTACTCAAACTATGCAAATCCAGTTGCTACCCTCTGCAACCACCTCACTGCCCTTCACTAATACTGTCCAGTAATATTACTACCCTCAACTCATGCTTCTACCACCAAGACTACCACCCACATTCTCTCTGCCTCTGTCTAAACGCTATACCTCACCTATCTGTGCTTCTCATTATTTCACAGCCGCGTCCTTATGTGATAGCGATAGCCCTAGTATATGCAGAGTGCTGCTATATTATTATCTTATTTCACTACAGTCCAAGTACAGCCCTGCTTGCTCCTCTACACTACAATCTGAGTCACTCTACCACCCCAATACTGTGCCTAGATATCTACACTGAAAGGTGAGGAAGAACGTCCTGTTACTTCAAAAAATAACACTGAATACTGCAATGGTGGCCTGTTTACAGAACAATCCAATTAAATGGCCTTTACTCTGGTACCCTTAGTGATGTATAAGAGCATAAAATCACCTGCTTGTATCTGTATTGTAATCACCTCCCTGTATCTGTATTGTAATCACCTCCTTGTATCTGTATTGTAATTACCTCCTTGTATCTGTATTGTAAGCACCTCCATATATCTGTATTGTAATCACCTCCTTGTATCTGTATTGTAATTACCTCCTTGTATCTGTATTGTAAGCACCTCCATATATCTGTATTGTAATCACCTCCCTGTATCTGTATTGTAATCAGCTCCTTGTACCTGTATTGTAATCGCCTCCTTGTATCTGTATTGTAATCACCTCCCTGTATCTATATTGTAATCACCTCCCTGTATCTGTATTATAATCACCTCCCTGTATCTGTATTGTAATTACCTCCCTGTATCTGTATTGTAATCACCTCCCTGTATCTGTATTGTAATTACCTCCTTGTATCTGTATTGTAATCACCTCCATGTATCTGTATTGTAATCACCTCCCTGTATCTGTATTGTAATCACCTCTTTGTATCTGTATTGTAATCACCTCTTTATATGTGTATTGTAATCACCTTTTTGCATCCGTTTTGCAATGACCTTCTGTTTTATAATCACCTCCCTGTCTATATTATAATAATCTTCCTGTAACTTTATTATAATCAACTCCCTGTATCTATATTATAATCATCTCCCTGTATCTATACTATACTCACTTTATTATTTCTATCTTATAATAATGTCCTTGTATCTATACTATAATCACTTTACTGTATCTACATTATAATCAGTTCCCTGGGTCTGTATTATAATCCTATAACTTCATATATTCTGTTCAGTCCAGAGCCCCGATATGTTTGGTATTATTCTATAGTTGTATATTTTATCCTGAGCCTGTTCATAGAATATGCATGCTAGAATATCATATAATATCTCCTAAGACTAAAATATTTCTATTTCCCAGACTGTCCTATCTTCCCATTAATATATACATTTGTAGAGTAGTGTTATTTCTAAAATCTCATGGTTGTAAATATCTATATGTCTGTGCACGTCCTCTGTTCTCCTGCCAGTGTCTCCCCCATTGCTCTTCTAGCTCCTCGTCTTGTCTGTCAGTCCTCGGGCAGGTCTGTGAGCTTTTAACTGTCTTCCATTAACATACTGCAATTTATTTCTGCACTGGCTCTCTGATTGGCCGCAACAGCTTCCTATGATGGCCCCGGGGAGATATTTACCCAAAGTGTTGTGAGACCTGAGGGCAGGTTGGAATTTTTCCTCTGTAAGGTCTGCCCTGAGGGATCATCCACATTCTGTCACTGTTCAAATCCAAGCTTCATGCTCGATCACACTCATGCTGTAATCGCCCTGCAGTACCTTGGGCAACACCAACGTCCCCTAACACCATGATAGGGCACATCACTGTCACAATACATTATAATATATATATACTGTGTTTATATATACAGTATCTCACTAAAGTGAGTACACCCCTCACATTTTTGTAAATATTTTATTATATCTTTTCATGTGACAACACTGAAGAAATGACACTTTGCTACAATGTAAAGTAGTGAGTGTACAGCTTGTATAACAGTGTAAATTTGCTGTCCCCTCAAAATAACTCAACACACAGCCATTAATGTCTAAACTGCTGGCAACAAAAGTGAGTACACCCCTAAGTCAAAATGTCCAAATTAGGCCCAAAGTGTCAATATTTTGTGTAGCCACCATTACTTCCCAGCACTGCCTTAACCCTCTTGGGCATGGAGTTCACCAGAGCTTCACAGGTTTCCACTGGAGTCCTCTTCCACTCCTCCATGACAACATCACAGAGCTGGTGGATGTTAGAGACCTTGCGCTCCTTCACCTTCCGTTTGAGGATGCCCCACAGATGTTTAATAGGGTTTAGGTCTGGAGACATGCTTGGCCAGTCCATCACCTTTACCCTCAGCTTCTTTAGCAAGGCAGTGGTCGTCTTGGATGTGCGTTTGGGGTCGTTATAATGTTGGAATACTGCCCTGTGGCCCAATCTCCTAAGGGAGGGGATCGTGTTCTGCTTCAGTATGTCACAGTACATGTTGACATTCATAGTTCCCTCAATGAACTGTAGCTCCCCAGTGCCGGTAGCACTCATGCAGCCCCAGACCATGGCACTCCCACCACCATGCTTGACTGTAGGCAAGACACAATTGTCTTTGTGCTCCTCACCTGGTTGCCGCCACACACGCTTGACACCATCTGAATCAAATAAGTTTATCTTGGTCTCATCAGAGCACAGGACATGGTTCAGTAATCCATGTCCTAAGTGGGCTTGTCTTCAGTAAACTATTTGCGGGCTTTTTTGTGCATTATCTTTAGAAGAGGCTTCTTTCTGGGACGACAGCCATGCAGACCAATTTGATGCAGTGTGCGGCATATGGTCTGAGCACTGACAAGCTGCCCCCCCACCCCTTAAACCTCTGCAGCAATGCTGGCAGCAGTGTTGCCAACCCCCCCCCAACCCCCGAAGTGAAATTTACTGGCAGGACGCCAAAATTTACAAACGGCACCAAATGTTTTTGCTGACAAAAATCATGCCATTTACTGACAGACCACATTTTTTACTGACACTGCTAAAAAAAATACTTAAAATTACAGTTTTCATTGCTAAAGAGTGCAAATATCAATATTTAAACTATAAACATATAGCTAGCGCTATTAGAAATGTGTTTAGGGTAAACAAAAGTAAAAAAACATATTTCTCCATTGATTTGAAGGTCAGGTTACTAAAACCCAGCCAGCACAGAGTTCCCCCTTACATCAAAGTCTGGAGGATTCCCCTTTACAGTGAAAGGGAACTCTTATGTAAAGGGGAGTGCTGCAGATCATGATTTAAGGGGGAACTCTGATGTAAGGGGAGGCTCTGGTAACCGGAGACCACTTACATCAGGGTCTGCAGCATTGCCCTTGCACTGTAAGGGGGAATCCTGCTGACTCCGATGTAAAGGGGAACCCCAGGAACTCTGATGTGGGGGGCACTCTGGTGACCAGAGACCACCTTCTGTAGAGTGAATACACTAAGGTAAGGGGGGTTACTAATATAGGTGGGAACCTTTATATAAGTGCCCGTTTACATTATTGTAGTCACTCCCCCTTACAACAGCAACCCCCCCAGATGGTTAGAGGCTGCAGACATGATACAGGAGATAGTCAGAGGCTGCAGACATGAGAAAGAAGTTGGTCAGAGGCTGCGGACAGGATACAGTAACAGGAGATGGTTAGAGACTGCAGACAGGATACAGTAACAGGAGATGGTTAGAGGCTGCTGACAGGATACAGTAACAGATGGTTAGATGGTGCGGAGATGGTTAGAGGCTGCGTGTAGGATACAGTAACAGATGGTCAGAGGCTGTGGACAAGATACAGTAACAGGAGATGGTTAGATGTTGCAGACATGATACAGGAGATGGTTAGAGGCTGCAGACATGATACAGGAGATGGTCAGAGGCTGCGGACATGATACAGAAGATGGTCAGAGGCTGCGGGCAGAATACAGTAACAGGAGATAGTCAGAGGCTGCGGACAGGTTACAGTAACAGATGGTTAGAGACTGCGGACAGGATACAGTAACAGGAGATGGTTAGAGGCTGTGGACAGGATACAGTAACAGATGGTTAGATGCTGCGGAGATGGTTAGAGGCTGCGGGCAGGATACAGTAACAGATGGTCAGAGACTGTGGACAAGATACAGTAACAGGAGATGGTTAGATGCTGCAGACATGATACAGGAGATGGTTAGAGGCTGCAGACATGATACAGGAGATGGTCAGAGGCTTCGGACATGATACAGAAGATGGTCAGAGGCTGCGGACAGGATACAGTAACAGGAGATGTCAGAGGCTGCGGACAGGTTACAGTAACTGATGGTTAAAGGCTGCAGACAGGATACAGTAACAGGAGATGATTAGAGACTGCGGACAGGATACAGTAACAGGAGATGGTTAGAGGTTGCGGACAGGATACAGTAACAGGAGATGGTTAGAGGCTGCGGAGATGGTTAGAGGCAGCGGGCAGGATATAGTAACAGATGGTCAGAGGCTGTGGACAGGATACAGTAACAGGAGATGGTTAGAGGCTACGAACAGGATACAGTAACAGGAGATGGTTAGAGGCTGCGGACAGGATACAGTAACAGGAGATGGTTAGAGGCTGCGGACATGGTAGTTTCCTCCTCTGTCCCCCTTTATAATACCATACCTGTCTCCACATCAGTCATTGTCCTTCTTCTGTCACTGTGTCCCTTTCACCTCTCCAGTCAGGCACTGTGCACATCAGTGTCCTCCTCTGCCGGGCCAGCTTCACTCCCCATTAATGTCCTCCTGAGTCCTGTGGCCTGTGTCCCCTTTTTCTTATACTCCTCTACCTCTCTGCACCGTTGTGCCGCTGTGGCACCACTGAGTGCTTTCATTTTAAAAATGGCGCCAGGCGGTGACATTACGTTACTGTGCATGCGCCGCCCGGCCGATCGTGTATGATCTTTTGGAACGGCGCATGCACCGTTGTATGGTTGGCCCGCAGCCATCTTTTTTACGGGTTCTGCTGCCTGTAACTGGCATTTACGGGCAGCCCAAAAATGGGGTGAAATTTACGGGCTGCCCTTAAATTAACTGGCGGTTGGCAACACTGGCTGGCAGCACTCAAACATCTATTTCTCAAAGACAACCTCTGGATATGACGCTGAGCATGTGCACTCAACTTCTTTGATCGACTATCGGCCTAAGTGGAACCTGTCTTGTTAAACCTATGTATGGTCTTGGCCACCGTGCTGCAGCTCAGTTTCAGGGTCTTGGCAATCTTCTTATAGCCTAGGCCATCTTTATGTAGAGCAACAATTCTTTTTTTCAGATCCTCAGGGAGTTTTTTGCCATGAGGTGCCATGTTGAACTTCCAGTGACTAGTATGAGAGAGTGAGAGCGATAAAACCAAATTTAACACACCTGCTCCCCATTCACACCTGAGACCTGAGACTGACATCGGGGAGGCAAAATGGCTAACTGGGCCCAATTTGGACATTTTCACTTAGGGGTGTACTCATTTTTGATGCCAGCGGTTTAGACATGAATGGTTGTGTGTTGAGTTATTTTGAGGGGACAGAAAATTTACACTGTTATACAAGCTGTACACTCACTACTTTACATTGTAGCAAAGTGTCATTTCTTCAGTGTTGTCACATGAAAACATATAATAAAATATTTACAAAAATGTGAGGGGCGTACTCACTTCTGTGAGATACTGTATATATATATATATATATATATATATATATATATATATATATATATATATATATATTTATATATGTGACAGACCTAGCCGGGAGAGAGACTTTTGGAGGGGACTCAATGCTAGCCTCATGCCGATCGATCGAAGGCCCTGGCATTTGGGGGAACGGTGCTCTTTGTGAGCTGTATGCCTGGGGACCCTTGAGGTGGTATTACTGTGGATTTGGGTCCTGGTCCCCCAGGACACACAGACTCTGGGGACCCTGGATTTGCCATATTGGAATAGTGACTGATTCATACCGTTGGGATTCCTACTGTTAAATGCTAATGTCATCAATTCCAGCTACCTGTCTGTTGTCTGCTAAAATGTGTATTGTAAATAAGTCTCTAGTATGGGATCTAAGAGTCATTAGATCCCCATTGTTGTTTGTGTTAATTAACTCTGCTATTGTGATAATGTTGATTGGGCTTTCTGAGCTACAAGATGGCCAGTCTGGCCTAAAGGTCATGTCTGAGTCATCTAGGCTGTCTAAAGGGATTAGTTAATTAGCTCATGTTAATTAGGTTAATTAGGATACAGCTGTATTGTTAGAGTAATATGAGCAGGAGGTCTGCACCTCCTCTTTCATTGTATAAAAGAGACTGTATTCCTGTCAATAAAGAGAGATTCCTGGTTGAACTTACATACAGCCTGCCTGGTGTTTGTTCTGAGCTATCACAACTGGGCTAGAACGGCACATAGCTGTAGTTCTAATCCCGGAGCATCGGATGATCGAATAATCAGATGTTGTGATCTGCAGTTTGATTCTATAGCCGCAGAGGAGTGTCGGGAGAGTGGAACCGAGCGAGCAAGGGGCTCGTTACACCGTTGCAATATATATATAATTTTTTTCCAAACCTGGGTCCACAATTTACTGCCAACCAGCATCCTGAGTGTGCCCTCTTTTGGTGTAGGGGCTGACTATGGTTCAGGGCTCTACCTGGGTCCACAGAAGGCCCCATTCTAAAGGTCAGGGTGCGGGCCAATGCAGCAGGGAGTCTGAATTTTGTGATAGGGCTTGAATTGTAAGGCCAGAGCAGCAGTGGTGAAAGAGTAAGCCAGGAAGCTGATTTAAGAATTTGTATTATGTAGCATTGGAAGAGGAATGCTGGCAACCCCTGCAAGGGTAACCCTTTTTGAGTTGGAACTGATCTTTTTCAAAAAAGAGGACAAAGGAAGCCTTTAACTGCAAGTTTGGCAACTGGACTGTGCTATACCGAAGCTGAAATCCCCAATTAGTGCAGGATGTGGGCAAAAGTGAAATCTGCTGATCCTTACTGCTGAACCGTTTGCTCTATGCTAAAAAGGACCCATTGAAATACTAGCACATCATATATGGCAGGTGGTGCTTACCTGCAAGAGTTGAAGTGAGAGCAGCGCTTAAAAGAACAGTGCACGAGTTGCCTGGAATGGTACAGGTTGCTGTGGACTTTGTAAACAACATGCTTGCAATATGCAACAGAAAGCAAATTACCGCTCAGGTGTGGATGTTTATCAGGGATGAATCACAGGTGCTCGCCCTGACTTGCCACCACATAGACATGAAATCATTGATTAAGCACTCCTTTGTGTGAAACGCGTTAACTATATGCTATTCCTAGTGGTATTTGTCCCACATTATGGAAAAGGGGAATTTTATGGATAATACTACAGTGTGCGTCCAATCACTTTTTCATGCTTGCAATATGGACATTTCTAAAAAGAGTAAGAGAATTCTGTGCCTGCAGGGCATTTCACCACTTGGACAAGTCCCACATGTGCACAAACTGAAACTGCCAGTTTGGGAGTCTGCCATGGACTGCTGTAAATGTAATTTAGCTGTAGTGCATCAGAATTGCTACTGTCTGTTCTGGTAGTAAATTATTGGCTGGTCTTCTGACTAATCCTGATAATGGAGAAGATGCATTGCAACTAAATGAGCCTAGTTGTCCCCCCTAGCAGCAGGGGAGCAGTGGCATTAGGAGACATAAGCGCTAGTGAATGTGTTGCTCAGCCATCCCAGAGATATATTAGTGATAGGGCATGGAATCAAGTGAGTGGGGTCATGCTATCCCCTGTGTCCCCTATCCCCTGTCCCTGGATACAGTGCAAGATATTTTGGCATTGTAAAGGTCTTTGACCCCAGCTACTGCAATGGGGAAGCCTGCTCTGACTACCATGAGAGAGCAAGAGGCTGACCAGGAGCAAAACAATGTGTGTGTTTAGCAATGCCTGGAGGTCAGCCAGTTCCTTGCATTGCATGTGTCCAATGGGGCATAGTATGGTGAGTCGTCCTGTGCTCTGGAATACTAATAGAAATACTGCTGAGCATGAAGTGGTATCCGCAAGTCCAATTTCATGTGCAAAAATCTCTGCTGCTACCCATGGCAAGAGTAAGAATGTTCCAGTCGTGCTTGCAGGGGGTGCCAAGGAGCCTTTGAAGATAATTGTTGTTTCACCTTATAGCCATTTGGGTGAAATGGCAGGTCTAGGAGAAGCGAATGAGTTGTTTTAGACCCAGCATACCCAGTTGAACATAACGAGGCCTACTGAGGTAATGGGTAACACTATCTTTATTAAAACAAATTCTGCAACTTGCTAATACATTAATGAAAGAGGCGGGTTAAAAGTTGGTCTGTTATGGAGTGGGAGTCACCCTAGCTGGGAGACACACTGATTATGTTGAGAGACTTGCCTCTATAGAGTAACCTTTCTAGTGAGGAGGCAAGTGTTGAATGTAATAACAATGCCATCATCTAAGAACAGACAAAGTCGCCCAACTGGAGCCCTTAGAATCCTTTTGAATTTTGAAAGGTTGAGCTTTTCTGATAAATTACATCTCTTCCAGGTTCTTGAAGCCGGCCCCCATGATGATGCACCATGGCACATGCGGAAGAGACAGGCAACTTCTTAAAGCAGAACTAAACCCTACTATCTTTTACAGTCTCTCCGTTTGGCAGGGTAACCTCTAACACTTCCTCTCAGGTCTTCATCAGAGCCTTCCATGTCCTCTGATCAGCTCCAAATCACAAAGCCGTGAGCAAATGGTTAGGCCTCAGGGTTCAGGCCTAGTCACATCGCTGCTCCACGTACACCCACCCCAGGCCAGAGCCTGGGTGGAAGAGAGCGATCACCTGGCTTCCCAAAATATTTATACTCTTTCCCAACATGCACCATTGGCCAGGAAACTCCTACTGATTGGCTAAGAGAAGAATAAATCTTCATAAACCAGTTTTACTGTAGCTCATCATACTAATACCAGAGGTACCAATGACACCTACTGGCAAAAAGTAGGCACTACACCTACACTGGATTTAGGGGAACCCAAATGATCAAATAGACTACAAATCAGCTGGATTAGTTACCACCCAGCAAAGCTAAATTTAACCAGTAGACCTGTTTAAGATAAGGGGGCTGCAGATTGAAAGTGGGTGGGAAGAGTGAAAGTCGACTCTACCTTTAAATACATATCATGAAAGAAATAGAAATTGGGTAAGTGTAAGTATAAAAGTATACCACATTGTGTCATGAGCTCATCTGTCCCAGTGTTGTGCATGCAGTACACTCCATCAGTTCCCATATCCTCAGAGGAACCCTTATCTTCCTGTTCAGTCACTGTGTTCTGATGTGATGTGACAGGTCCTCGCTGGAAATCCCTTCTCAGGGAGTCCTGTCTCAACTGGTAGTCAGGCAGGAGTTGATGCCATGTGGCTGCAGGTCTGGACTGTTCCAAAGGTATAATGGATGCAGCAATTAGAAGATGACAATTTAATTGTATCTTGTCCAGATATTTCTCATGAGAAAATCTGATCTTGTCAAAATATTCCCAGAGAAAATAAATAATGTGACATTATTGACACAAGGAATGGCCAAGTTTACGTGTAAAATCCTAGATCAAATCAATGTCATTCAACTGATGAGCTCTAGGCAAATACAAAAGACACAGTTTAATACAGCTCACAATTCATTAATATATCATTGACTGTATTTTTTTAAATGGAAGCAGTTAAGCAGTGTAAGTACCTGAGTTTGACCTGGTATCAGTCTCTTGTAGTCCCCTGTATGGCAGAGCTCAGGCCCTGTTCAGACCTCATCATTTGCGATCAGAGGCAGATTCACCACGATTCTACCCATGATCCCAGAACTCTCTGCAAAACTAACAAATCGTACCACGCCTGTTCAGGTGCTATTCATTTTCAATGGCACCTAATCGCGGGTGCAATTCTGCCACGATTGTCTGGTGATAAATCACGCTGAAATCATGGCAAACCGCATCGCGTGAAGCTTGTCTCCAAACAGAAGCAATTGCTACTTTTTGAACGGAAAAAGTCAGTTGTGAGCACAGGGTAGCAAACCAATCAGTGTATGACAAGTTCAAAGTAAAAGTTATGTAGTCTACCCGATGCAGAGATAAAAGCTGAGGCTAAGAAACTTATTAGTGCTTTCCCTCGAGACTTCAAGTGGTAGTAAAGTCTCTTCTCTTCACTTGTACCGACAGGTAAGCTTACAATCAGGCTTACCTGTAGGTACAATAAATCTCTCCAAAACATGCACCATTTAGGAGATATTCACTTTGGCAATAGTCAATAAAGTCACCTGCACAGTGACGCTCTGCATTCAGAGCACACAATATGCCATTGAATGCAGAGAGCCTCACCGCGTTCATGTGTGGGAGTGACGTCATCGAGGCCCCGGCCACTCATGAACCCAGAAGGAAGACCGGATGAACATGGAAGCATTAAGGGATCTGTGACAGCACTGCGCTGGAGGATTCTGTGTGCAGGTAAGTGTATCATAATGTGCTAGTATGTGGTGCATACTAGCACATTATGGCTTAGACCTTCATGAGACCCAATGCTTTATTTTTTTTTGGAGGTTTACTACCACTTTCAGTAGTGTGTTCATTGTCTTGCCGAGCTCCGGTCATGTCTCATTCCATCTCAACAGGCAGTTCTATTACATGATGAAGGGCTTGTTTATACCTTTTCAGGTGTTAATATAGCTCTTAGAATATATTTGAGCAAGATTGGGAAAAAGGTCGTTCAGCAAATTGGCTGTCAGGGAAGACGCATGCATGTGCACAGGCACATGGTTCCTGTAAGCCCTGTTCATCGCCGTTTAGCGAGTGCACATGCATGTGGGCGCACACAGGTTTGCGCACATGTGCGAGTGTGCATTGGTGCCAGGCGGGCTATTTAAACTTCACTAGTGTCGCCTGTCAGTGTCATTTGGTCTATTACGTTCCGCAAGCATCTGTGTATCTGTTCTGTATTGCTCTCCTGTTGCCAATCTGATCCTGCTCCTGACTTTGCCTGAACTCTGCCTGCACTTACCCCTGGCTTGCTTCTGGACTATGCTCCTACCTTATCCTTCTGTTCATCTGTCTTGTTGTTACTGACCCTGGCCTGACTTCTGACTACTCTTTTGCCGGCTGCTTGTCTGCTTGCTAATTGCTGACCTGGACTGTCTGACCTTGCCTTGGCTCATCTTCCTGCACCTGATCCAGTCGTAGCTGTGTCTGTCATCAGTTCCTGCTCTTCTGGCAGCATGCCACCAGCCAGTTGCTTCTACGTGTCCTGCCACACATCAGCATTCCCCATCAGGCACTCGTGCCCCTCTGTGCTCCAGCATTCCCTGTTACTTTACCAGAGCTCCTAAACCAGAGCTGTAAGAGAGGCCTTCCTCTACACTTTGGGTCCTACCACAAGGTACGTTAAATTGACACTGATAAAGAATTAGGGTATCTAAGAACCACAATGATTCATTAAAGACAGAGTGATCTGAGCCTACTGGCTGTCAAGAGCTGTGTCCTCAAGATGATACAGTTTGATGAGTTTTGCAGATGCTAAGTGCAGGAAGAAATACTTTTTGTACATATTGTAGTGTGATGCATAGCTGCCGGTTCCAATTTCCTGTGTAATGTGTATTCTTACAGTCAATAAAATAGAGAAAAAAATCAGACAAGTGTCTTCTACTTAACCTAACTTATATATTTTGTTTAGAGCAAATGTGGTTTATCATTAATTTCAGTTCACATTTTTGTTTGTCATATAATTGAATTGCTATATTGAGGAGCCCCTGAACTTGAAGTGCCCTGTGCCCAGCAAGGTCTAAATTCAGAACTGTATGCCACAGTCCTTGTACCACACTTTCAGAAGTGGGTAACCCACAGGCCACTGCCTAGATTAACCAAAACCCATACCGACACCCCCAATACAGATGCCCCCTCTTCATACAGACACCCCCAGTACATCACCCCCAATACAGACACCCCTCAGTTCAGACACCCCCCAGTACAGACAGTACAGTAGGGTGAGAACAATTGAAGGGACTTTTATTTAAAGCAGAGTTCCACCCAAAAATGGAACTTCCACTTATATGCTTCTTCCCCCCTTCCGGTGTCACATTTGGCACTTTTCGGGGGGGGGGGGGGGGGACAGGGACCTGTTTATGACATGTCCCCTTCCTGACTCCCGGAGATGGCTGCGGCCAGATCTCCCGGAAGTTTGGCCCCACTCCTCCTTCCCCCAGCGCTGGGCCAATTTGAAAGCACAGCATGCTTCGTGCATGCGCAGGAGAGAAACAGCAGTGAAGTGGAAAGGCTTCACTGCCTGTTTAGAAAAAATGGAATCACGCTGATGAGAAAACAGGTGTCCATACAAGTGACAATCAGTCCTCCTTTGAAGTGAATACCAAATAAGGTGTGTAGAGCATATGAATTATATGCATCACCATTAAATATAAAATTATAAATAACAAATAAACCATCAAAAGTGCATTCTTCATGTGCAACAGTGAAGAGAATACATATGTAAGTCCATGTGAAAACAACAAGATAAATCACCCAGGTGTTTGTTAAATTACAATTGAGGTCCTGCTGGATAAGGACAAGGTGCTTGGTCCACCACCACATATAGAGAGACTGGCCGTTTACCAGAAACTCATGACCCCCACTACAGAGGGTCAGAGTAAGCTGTTAGAACTGATTGCTCCGGACCACCATCGAAAGACCAAGCGTTGGCACTGGGATGGAACATCAGGGACTTTGGTATAGGATGGATTGGTTCACAATAGAGGGACATCCCACCTGTTGCCTTGCATCCCTGCCCTGCAGTCTGATCTGTCCATCCTCTCCCTGTCCTGTGTTTATTACCCCATCTGCTGATCCCCCGTTGATGACCCTGGCCTGGCTTACGTCTCTGATTCTGGAACTGCTCTTTGTTTATCTACTGATCCTCTGTGCATGACCCTGGCCTGGCTATTGTTTAAGATCCTGGTATTTCTCATTTATTGTACATATCCAACTGTTGTTATTTGTGGGCCTCTGTCTGTTGGTTGGTTATTGCACTGTGTGGTTGTATTTATATTATTCACTTTCCTTAATAAATCATTATATTTCACTTATACACGTTTGGGTTTCCTCTGTTGCAGTCCACACAGTTCTGGTCTTATCTGATACGTGACAGAATACCAAGGCCATCCCTGACCAGAAGTGGCTACACAGAGGAACCATCTTGGTTCAGGTTGCTTTGCTGAAATGAATTCAGATGTGATTCGTTATTACACTCTGCTGGCGTCTGAGAGTAGTGAATATCTCTGCCAGATACTGAAAGAGTGGACCAGTGATCAGCTGCTGGAAACCATTCGTTTAGCTCACTCCTGGGTTGATCAGGGCTGTATGCTGTTTGGGGATGTTCAGCCTTTAATTCAAATCTGCACAGAGCTGGCCCTGCCCTGCATCCCAGAGGGCCATGATGATTTTACTCCCCCTTTCAGGTCACATCACTGGTATAGCTTCTGGAAGATGACTCCCCTTACTTTTTTGAGCATTACACAGCCTGTTCCCAATAGATGATAATAGAATGTATTGATTCTGTACAAACCCTTGTCAGACAGGCAGTATGTAACTAGGGATGAGCTTCGTGTTCGAATTGAACCCATGTTCGACTCGAGCATCGGCTGTTCGATCGTTCGCCGAATTGCGAACGTTATGGGCCATTCGTGCCAAATTCGTGTGGCGTGTCACGGCCCATAATTCACTGCGGCATCGCAGAGCATTGCTGGCTGATGATTAGCCAATCACAGCGCCGTCAATAGAGAGAGCTGTAATTGGCCAAAGCCAGGGTGGCTTTGGCCAGTTATGGCTCAGGGGGTTTAGAACACGCCCCACACTATATAAGGCCGCCTGCACGCGGCCCTGTGTAGTGTGTTCCAGCATGCTTAGATAGACAGAGAGACAGTGTAATTTCATTTGAGTTAGCTAGATTAGGCAGGACAGTCAGTGAGTTAGCTGCACTTACAGTGTATTGTGTATATTTATGCATCCCAGGTGTTGTGTATATATATATATATATATATATATATATATATATATATACACTGTATTCAGTTTAGCTAGATCCGTTCCTGTTATCTTCCTACTGACAGGCAGGCTTGTCTTGTTACAGTATTTACAGCTACCTGAAGAAAATTGCTGGTGTTCTTTTGATCCTATTAGTACCACAGTCAGGCAGCTAGACTATTTACAGTTAGTGTAGTGCGTCCTCCTCATAGTGTTCAGTTAAAGCTACAAGTTAGTTTAGTGTGACCTCTGCACAGTGTTCAGCTAAAGCTACAAGTTAGGGTAGTGCGTCCTCCTCACAGTGTTCAGCTAAAGCTACAAGTTGGTGTAGTGTGTCCTTATCACAGTGTTCAGCTAAAACTACAAGTTAGTGTAGTGCGACCTCTGCACAGTGTTCAGCTAAAGCTACAAGTTAGTGTAGTGCGTCCTCCTCACAGTGTTCAGCTAAAGCTACAAGTTAGTTTAGTTTGACCTCTGCACAGTGTTCAGCTAAAGCTACAAGTTAGGGTAGTGAGTCCTCCTCACAGTGTTCAGCTAAAGCTACAAGTTAGTTTAGTGTGACCTCTGCACAGTGTTCAGCTAAAGCTACAAGTTAGTGTAGTGCGTCCTCCTCACAGTGTTCAGCTAAAACTACAAGTTAGTGTAGTGCGACCTCTGCACAGTGTTCAGCTACAGCTACAAGTTAGTGTAGTGCATCCTCCTCACAGTGTTCAGTTAAAACTACAAGTTAATGTAGTGTGACCTCTGCACAGTGTTCAGCTAAAGCTACAAGTTAGTGTAGTGCGTCCTCCTCACAGTGTTCAGCTAAAACTACAAGTTAGTGTAGTGCGACCTCTGCACAGTGTTCAGCTAAAGCTACAAGTTAGTGTAGTGCGTCCTCTGAACAGTGTTCAGCTAAAACTACAAGTTAGTGTAGTGCGACCTCTGCACAGCGTTCAGCTAAAGCTACAAGTTAGTGTAGTGCGTCCTCCTCACAGTGTTCAGCTAAAACTACAAGTTAGTGTAGTGCGTCCTCTGAACAGTGTTCAGCTAAAACTACAAGTTAGTGTAGTGCGACCTCTGCACAGTGTTCAGCTAAAGCTACAAGTTAGTGTAGTGCGTCCTCTGAACAGTGTTCAGCTAAAGCTACAAGTTAGTGTAGTGTGTCCTCCTCACAGTGTTCAGCTAAAACTACAAGTTAGTGTAGTGCGAGCTCTGCACAGTGTTCAGCTAAAGCTACCTGTAGAAGGTTGGTGGTGTTTTCCTGATTCTATTACTACCGCAGGCAGCTAAATAAGCTACAAGTTAGTTTTTTGCGAGCTCTGCACAGTGTTCAGCTAAAGCTACCTGTAGAAGGTTGGTGGTGTTTTCCTGATCCTATCACTACCGCAGACAGCTAAATAAGTTACAAGTTAGTTTTTTGCGAGCTCTGCACAGTGTTCACCTAAAGCTACCTGTAGAAGGTTGGTGGTGTTTTCCTGATCCTATCACTACCGCAGGCAGCTAAATAAGCTACAAGTTAGTTTTTTGCAAGCTCTGCATAGTGTTCACCTAAAGCTACCTGTCGAAGGTTGGTGGTGTTTTCCTGATCCTATCACTACCGCAGGCAGCTAAATAAGCTACAAGTTAGTTTTTTGCGAGCTCTGCACAGTGTTCAGCTAAAGCTACCTGAGCTAAAGCTACCTGTAGAAGGTTGGTGGTGTTTTCCTGATCCTATCACTACCGCAGGCAGCTAAATAAGCTACAAGTTAGTTTTTTGCGAGCTCTGCACAGTGTTCACCTAAAGCTACCTGTCGAAGGTTGGTGGTGTTTTCCTGATCCTATCACTACCGCAGGCAGCTAAATAAGTTACAAGTTAGTTTTTTGCGATCTCTGCACAGTGTTCACCTAAAGCTACCTGTCGAAGGTTGGTGGTGTTTTCCTGATCCTATCTCTACTGCAGGCAGCTAAATAAACTACAAGTTAGTTTTTTGCGAGCTCTGCACAGTGTTCAGCTAAAGCTACCTGTAGAAGGTTGGTGGTGTTCTCATACTACAGGCAGGCAGTTGATTTTGCTAGCTGCAGTATCAGTATATATATAAATATATATATATATATATATATATATATATATATATATATATATATATATATATAAAAATATATATATCCCAACTTAGTGCAGCTACAGGCCATTAGTGTCTGGAAGGCCAACAAGGAGAGGCAGACAGTCACTAGCCAATAAAAGAGGGCAAGCAGGCTCTGTGTCTAGAGGCAACAGTGCTGGTCATGGAGACGGTGCACCCTCATCAGCACATGGCCGTGGGACACGCTTGGCCTTTTTTTCGGCAGCTGGCTGTGTTGAGCCTCAAGACTTAGTCGAGTGAATGACCAAGCCGTCCTCATCCTCCTCATCCTCTCTCACCCATGCTCAGGGTACTTTGTCTGGCAAAGCAGCTGCCAACGCGGCCTCTTCCCTCGGCTCAATGGCATCAGTGACTCCTTCCCTAGCCCCACCATGTTCTCCTGAGGAGTCCCTCAAACTGTTTGATCACAGTGTTGGGTACATGCTCCAGGAGGATGCCCAGCGTTTAGAAGGATCTGATGATGATACTGAGCTAGATGAAGGCAGTAACGTGAGCACGGACAGAGGGGGTGCCCAAGAAGGACAGAAATCTGGCAGTCATGCTCCCCCTGCTGCAGCATACTGCCAGGTTTGCTCCAGTGATGAGGAGGGAGGGGATGATGAGGTCACTGACTCAACGTGGGTGCCTGATAGGAGAGGGAAGGAGGAGGAGGAACATCACCAACGAGGCAGGATGCCCTCCAGGGGCCAGCCTAAGGGCACCACACTGACTGCATCACACCCCAAAGCTCCGCATGTGCAGGGCGCTGCTGTCTCTATGCGTTATTCCAAAAGTTCTTTGGTGTGGGCCTTTTTTGAGACGAGTGCATCAGATCGCACCGCTGCTATTTACAACATATGTCTCAAGCGTATCTCGCGTGGCCAAAACATCTCCCACTTGGGCACCACATGCTTGACCAGACATATGTTGACCTGCCATGCAGTTCGTTGGCAAGCGTATCTAAAAGACCCACACCAAAGAAAAAAGAGGACCTCTCCTTGCTCCTCATCAGCTGAGATCTCCAACCCCACTATACCTTCAGTCCTCTCTGAGACCTGCACTGAGAGGAATGAAGGTGTAGAATTAGGTGTGTCACAGCCAAGTACTTGTGGGCAATCTGCTTTCGGTACACCAACGTCAGAGTGTACCAGGCAAATTCTCCTGCCCCAGCTGCTGCACCGCCGAAAGAGGTTCGCTCCCAGCCATCCACATGCCCAGCGGTTGAATGCTAGCTTGGCAAAATTGCTAGCACTTCAACTGCTGCCTTTTCAATTGGTAGACTCTGCCCCCTTCGGTGAGTTTGTGGAATGTGCGGTTCCTCAGTGGCAGGTAGGTACCCAAACGCCACTTTTTCTCACGGAAGGCGATTCCGGCTCTCTACCGGCATGTGGAAGGCAATGTCTTGGCCTCGCTGGACCAGGCGGTCAGCGGTAAGGTGCATATTACCGCTGACTCATGGTCCAGCAGGCATGGACAGGGACGTTACCTAAGTTTCACCACGCATTGGGTGACTCTGCTGGCAGCTGGGAAGGATGCAGGACAAGGTGCAGTAGTGTTGGAGGTTGTTCCGCCACCACGCCTCCAAAATGCCACTACTAATGATTGTGACACACCTCTCTCCTCCACCTCCTCCTCTTCTTCTTCCTCCATGGCCTCTTCTTGTGCTTTGTCCTCGGAACCAGCGGTGCTCCGTAGCCATTCAAGGGACTACGCAAGCATGCAGGCCAAAAGATGCCATGCCGTGCTTGAGATGGTGTGCTTGGGGGACAGGAGCCATACTGGAGCAGAGGTTCTGTCAGCTCTGCAGGGGAAGGTTCAGAGGTGGTTGACGCCACGCCAACTTAAGGCAGGAATGGTGGTTTGCGACAATGGCACCAACCTCCTCTCTGCCCTCTGACAGGGACAAATGACCCATGTGCCCTGTTTGGCTCACGTCCTTAACTTGGTGGTGCAGCGGCTCTTGGGCAGGTACCCGGGCTTACAGGATGTCCTGAGGCAGGCCAGGAAAGTCTGTGTGCATTTCCGCCGGTCATATAATGCCAGTGCTCGGCTGGCAGACCTCCAAAAGGAGTTGCCCAAGAACTGCCTAATCTGTGACATGCCCACCAGGTGGTACTCAACGTTGGCCATGCTGCAGCGGCTGCACACGCAGCAGAGGACCATCAATGAGTACCTGTGCGACTATGGCACCAGGACAGGGTCAGGGGAGCTTGTTTTTTTTTCCCACGCCAGTGGGCTATGATCAGGGATGCATGCACTATCCTGTCACTATTTGAGGAGGCCACGAGGATGGTGAGCAGTGACAGTGCATGCATCAGTGACACTGTCCCCCTTGTCCATCTGTTGGAGCACACGCTGCATGGAATAATGGACAGGGCACTTGAAGCAGAACAGAGGCAGGAAGAGGAGGACTTCCTTAGCTCTCAAGGCCCCCTTTATCCAGACAGTGTTCCTGCGTGCCTGCCGATCACACAGGAAGAGGACGAGGACGAGGAAGAGGAGGAGGAGGATTGTGCCAGTATGGAGGTGGAGCCTGGCACTCAGCATCAGCAGCAGTCTTTAAGGGATCAGTCCCAAGAAACACATGGACTTGTACGTGGCTGGGAGGAGGTGGCTGCGGACCATGTCATCCTTAGTGACCCAGAGGACTACGGACCGAATGCCTCAGCAAACCTACGCTGCATGGCCTCCCTGATCCTGCAAAGCCTGTGTAAGGATCCTCGTATTCGTGGTATCAAGGAGAAGGACCAATACTGGCTGGCAACCCTCCTTGATCCACGTTACAAGGGTAAGGTTGCGGACCTTATCTTGCCATCGCAGAGGGAGCAGAGGATGAAACATCTTCGGGAGGCCTTGCAGAAAGGTCTGTGCAATGTGTTCCCAGAGACTGGGAGGTTACAAACTCCTGTTTCTGTAAAACGTGTTGCTGAGGCTTCGGTCAGTCAAAGAAAGAGCAGTGGAGAAGGTGGCCGTCTGACCGATGCGTTCAGACAATTTTTTTGTGCGCAGCCCCAAGGTATGATCGGTTCCAGCAACCATTGCCAGCTTCTGTTTTACATGGTGCAGGAATACCTAGGGGCAAGATCTGACTTGGACACCTTTCCCACCGAAAATCCTCTGGGTTACTGGGTCTTGAGGATGGATCACTGGCCAGAGCTTGCACAGTATGCAATTGAGCTACTGGCCTGTCCTGCATCCAGCGTTCTTTCGGAACGTACATTCAGTGCTGCTGGAGGCTTTGTAACCAATCACAGGGTGCATCTGTCCACCGACTCGGTCGATCGACTGACCTTCATAAAAATGAATCAGTCTTGGATCACCACCAGCTACCAAGCACCTGATGCTGATGTAACCGAATAATTTTTTTGAAATCTCAGATCCCTTCAAAGACTGCCTATGCTGATGCAGAGTGACTATCCTGAGTAATTATCCTCTTCCTCCTCAATGATCACGCTGATAGCTTGTAAGAACATTTTTGGTTCTGGGCGCCACCACCAGTGCCTAAGGACCAATTTTTCAGCCCCTGTTTAACAGGGGCGTGTAATTACAATTTTTGATGCAATACTTTGCAGCAGGGCTCGTTTCTGTGTTCCAACTAGAGTATCTGTGAGGGGTTGCAGTGTTGTGGCACCAGCACCAGTGCCTAAGGCCCCATTTTTCAGCCCCTGTTTAACAGGGACGTGTAATTACAATTTTTGATGCAATACTTTGCAGCAGGGCTCGTTCCTGCATTCCAACTAGAATATCTGTGAGGGGTTGCAGTGTTGTGGCACCAGCACTAGTGCCTAAGGCCTAATTTTTCAGCCCCTGTTTAACAGGGGCGTGTAATTACAATTTTTGATACAATACTTTGCAGCAGGGCTCGTTTCTGCTTTCCAACTAGAGTATCTGTGAGGGGTTGCAGTGTTGTGGCACCAGCACCAGTGCCTAAGGCCCAATTTTTCAGCCCCTGTTCAACAGGGGCATGTAATTACAATTCTTAGTTACATAGTTACATAGTTACATAGTAGGTGAGGTTGAAAAAAGACACAAGTCCATCAAGTCCAACCTATGTGTGTGATTATGTGTCAGTATTACATTACATATCCCTGTATATTGCGGTCATTCAGGTGATTATCTAATAGTTTCTTGAAGCTATCAATGCTCCCCGCTGAGACCACCGCCTGTGGAAGGGAATTCCACATCCTTGCCGCTCTTACAGTAAAGAACCCTCTACGTAGTTTAAGGTTAAACCTCTTTCCTTCTAATTGTAATGAGTGGCCACGAGTCTTATTAAACTCTCTTCTGCGAAAAAGTTTTATCCCTATTGTGGGGTCACCAGTACAGTATTTGTAAATTGAAATCATATCCCCTCTCAAGCGTCTCTTCTCCAGAGAGAATAAGTTCAGTGCTCGCAACCTTTCCTCATAACTAAGATCCTCCAAACCCTTTATTAGCTTTGTTGCCCTTCTTTGTACTCGCTCCATTTCCAGTACGTCCCTCCTGAGGACTGGTGCCCAGAACTGGACAGCATACTCCAGGTGCGGGCGGACCAGAGTCTTGTAGAGCGGGAGAATTATCGTTTTATCTCTGCAGTTGATCCCCCTTTTAATGCATGCCAATATTCTGTTTGCTTTATTATCAGCAGCTTGGCATTGCATGCCATTGCTGAGCCTATCATCCACTAGGACCCCCAAGTCCTTTTCCATCCTAGATTCCCCCAGAGGTTCTCCCCCCAGTGTATAGATTGCATTCATATTTTTGCCACCCAAATGCATTATTTTACATTTTTCTACATTGAACCTCATTTGCCATGTAGTCGCCCACCCCATTAATTTGTTCAGGTCTTTTTGCAAGATTTCCACGTCCTGCCCTGCTTAGCTTAGTATCGTCTGCAAATACAGAGATTGAACTGTTTATCCCATCCTCCAGGTCGTTTATGAACAAATTAAATAGGATTGGTCCCAGCACAGAACCCTGGGGAACCCCACTACCCACCCCTGACCATTCTGAGTACTCCCCATTTATCACCACCCTCTGAACACGCCCTTGTAGCCAGTTTTCAATCCATGTACTCACCCTATGGTCCATGCCAACGCACCTTATTTTGTACAGTAAACGTTTATGGGGAACTGTGTCAAATGCTTTTGCAAAATCCAGATACACCACGTCTACGGGCCTTCCTTTATCTAGATGGCAAATCACCTCCTCATAGAAGGTTAATAGATTGGTTTGGCAAGAACGATTCTTCATGAATCCATGCTGATTACTGCTAATGATATCATTCTTATTACTAAAATCTTGTATATAGTCCCTTATCATCCCCTCCAAGAGTTTACATACTATTGATGTTAGGCTAACTGGTCTGTAATTCCCAGGGATGTTTTTTGGGCCCTTTTTAAATATTGGTGCTACATTGGCTTTTCTCCAATCAGCTGGTACCATTCCAGTCAATAGATTGTCTGTAAAAATTAGGAACAACGGTCTGGCAATCACCTGACTGAGTTCCCTAAGTACCCTCGGATGCAAGCCATCTGGTCCCGGTGATTTATTAATGTTAAGTTTCTCAAGTCTAATTTTAATTCCGTCCTCTGTTAACCATGTAGGTGCTTCCTGTGTTGTGTCATGAGGATAAACACTGCAGTTTTGGTTACTGAAGCCCCCCGATTCACTCGTGAAGACTGAGGAGAAGAATAAATTCAATACCTTTGCCATCTCCCCATCCTTTGTAACCAGATGTCCTTCCTCATTCTTTATGGGGCCAATATGGTCTGTCCTCCCTTTTTTACTGTTTACATACTTAAAGAATTTCTTGGGATTTTTTTTGCTCTCCTCCGCTATGTGTCTTTCATGTTCTATCTTAGCCATCCTAATTGCACCCTTACATTTCTTATTGCATTCTTTATAAATTCTGAATGCTGTGGATGATCCCTCAACCTTGTATTTTTTGAAGGCCTTCTCCTTTGCTTTTATATGCATTTTTACATTGAAGTTAAGCCATCCAGGATGTTTGTTCGCTCTTTTAAATTTATTACCCAATGGGATACATTGGCTAATGCCCTTATTTAATATGCTCTTAAAGCAAACCCATCTCTCCTCCGTATTCTTTGTTCCTAATATTTTATCCCAATTTATGCCTTTTAGCAAGGTTTGTAGTTTAGGGAAGTTGGCTCTTTTGAAATTCAGTGTCTTTGTGTTCCCTTCATGTCTCCTATTTGTGTGATTTATACTGAAACTAATTGACCTGTGATCGCTGTTACCTAAATTGCCCCATATTTCCACATCTGTTATCAGGTCTGTATTGTTGGTAATCAGTAGATCTAGTAATGTTTTATTTCTAGTTGGTGCGTCTACCATCTGACCCATAAAATTGTCCTGCAAGACACTAAGGAACTGGCGAGCCTTAAATGAATGCGCGGTTCCCTCCGCCCAGTCTATGTCTGGATAATTAAAATCAACCATTATAATAACACTTCCCATCCTTGCTGCTAATCCAATTTGTGATAGGAGATCCGTCTCCACTTCCTCCCTCAGGTTAGGGGGCCTATAGCATACTCCCAGTATTATTTTCCCCTTAGCTTCATCCCTTTGGAGCTCTACCCATAAAGATTCCACCTCCTCCCTAGCCCCCTCAGTGATGTCATCTCTCACATTCACTTGTACATTATTCTTGATATATAGGCATACCCCTCCCCCTTTTTTACCCTCTCTATCCTTGCGGTATAGGGTATACCCTTGAATGTTTGCCAGCCAATCATGAGAGCTGTTGAACCAGGTCTCTGAAATTCCCACAAAATCCAAATCCTCCTTGTACAACAGTATCTCTAGTTCACCCATCTTGTCCGCCAGGCTCCTTGCATTGGTGAACATGCCACATAGTTTAGACCGGTCGCATATTGTCCTCGTATTGGGTGTTTCAAGATTGCAACTTGGACTTGCTACTATACTCACCTTGTGTTTTTGTGCTTTGGTTAACCTACCACTAATGCCCCCAATACTACCCTCTGGAATATCTTCCGCGCTGGCTATCACTGTCTCTGGACCCTCCCCCCCATCGCCTAGTTTAAAAACCCCTCTAACTTTTTGGCCATCTTCATTCCCAGCAGATCTGCACCCTCCTCATTTAGGTGCAGTCCGTCCCTTCTATAGTACCGGTTACCGACTGAGAAGTCGGCCCAGTCCTCCAGGAACCCAAACCCCTCCTTACTACACCAGCTCTTCAGCCACTTGTTTACTTCCCTAATCTCCCTCTGCCTCTCTGGTGTGGCTCGATGTACCGGTAGTATTCCTGAGAACACTACCTTGGAGGTCCTTTTCCTCAATTTAGCTCCTAAGTCCCTAAAATCATTCTTTAGGACACTCCATCTGCCTCTGACTTTGTCATTGGTGCCAACGTGCACCATGACAGCCGGGTCTTCCCCAGCCCCTCCCAGTAATCTGTCCACAAGATCCGCGATGTGCCGAACCCGAGCGCCCGGTAGACAACATACTGTTCGGCGCTTCAGGTCTTGGTTACAGATTGCCCTCTCTGTCCTTCTAAGAATTGAGTCCCCTACCACCAGAATCTGTCTTTCCTTTCCCTTTGCTGCCCCCCCCTCTCACTGGAGGAGTTCTTCCCCTGGCAGCTAGGAGAGTCCCTCATCTCCAGCAGTGCTGGTCCCTGACTGGTTACACCAATGTCACTCAATGGAGCGTACTTATTGGGATGCTCCAGTCCTGGATTGGCCTCCCTGGCACTTCCCCCTCTACCCCTCCTGACTGTCACCCATCTACTCTTTGCTAGTGCCTGCACCTCTTTGTCTCCACCCGCCTCTGTGCTGGCCCCTGCCGGCACCTGCCGTGTACGTTCCTGGCTCACCTTTAGTATGGAGGGACTTCTCAGTGCTGACAGTTGCTTCCCCAGATTCAGAACCTGGGCTTCCAGGGAAACAATGTGCTTACATTTTGCACAGCAGTATTCGCCCTCGATCGGATGATCAAGGAACGCATACATGCGGCAAGATGTACAAAGAGTCGCCTCTCCACACCCGCCGGGCATCGTACCTATTAAATTTGGTGAGGATTTGGGGATTTTACCCTGTCCAAATTACCTAACAACTAGCTTCCTGGCACTAATACTCAAGACAATACACAGGTACACGACAAGACAATACACAGGTACACAATACACAAGTACTAACGATCCACACACACTACTCAGACAACACTCATATACTCACACTACACAGGTACTATGACCCCTGTTATAACCTCCTGTTTTAAACTCTTGTTTTTAACTCCCACTTAATCCAGCTCCACTTACACCAAGCTCCACAGCTTCAAACTGAGCACGCTCAGACTGAGTCCTACAACAAGTTAAATAGGCACCTGTGAGCAATTAACCACACCCCTTAATTGATAGACTGATGAAACAAGAAAAAAAAAAAAAGCTATTTAAAAAGTGACAGCAAAAGGCAAATTAAAAACTAAAAGGAAAAGTCCCCAAAATGCAACCCAGCAAACACACACCAACAGACAGCAAACACCAACAGACAGCAAACACCAACAGACAAGTGACAGCAAAAAAAGGCAAATTAAAAACTAAAAGGAAAAGTCCCCAAAATGCAACCCAGCAAACACACACCAACAGACAGCAAACACCAACAGACAGCAAACACCAACAGACAGCAAACACCAACAGACAGCAAGACTTGTATACTCTAACACTTGTTTTTAACTCCCACTTACTCCCACTTAATCCAGCTCCACTTACACCAAGCTCCACAGCTTCAAACTGAGCACGCTCAGACTGAGTCCTACAACAAGTTAAATAGGCACCTGTGAGCAATTAACCACACCCCTTAATTGATAGACTGATGAAACAAGAAAAAAAAAAAAAAAGCTATTTAAAAAGTGACAGCAAAAGGCAAATTAAAAACTAAAAGGAAAAGTCCCCAAAATGCAACCCAGCAAACACACACCAACAGACAGCAAACACCAACAGACAGCAAGACTTGTATACTCTAACACTTGTTTTTAACTCCCACTTAATCCACTTCCACTTACACCAAGCTCCACAGCTTCAAACTGAGCACGCTCAGACTGAGTCCTACAACAAGTTAAATAGGCACCTGTGAGCAATTAACCACACCCCTTAATTGATAGACTGATGAAACAAGAAAAAAAAAAGAAAAAAAAAGCTATTTAAAAAGTGACAGCAAAAGGCAAATTAAAAACTAAAAGGAAAAGTCCACAAAATGCAACCCAGCAAACACACACCAACAGACAGCAAACACCAACAGACAGCAAACACCAACAGACAGCAAACACCAACAGACAAGTGACAGCAAAAAAAGGCAAATTAAAAACTAAAAGGAAAAGTCCCCAAAATGCAACCCAGCAAACACACACCAACAGACAGCAAACACCAACAGACAGCAAACACCAACAGACAGCAAACAGCAACAGACAGCAAGACTTGTATACTCTAACACTTGTTTTTAACTCCCACTTACTCCCACTTAATCCAGCTCCACTTACACCAAGCTCCACAGCTTTAAACTGAGCACGCTCAGACTGAGTCCTACAACAAGTTAAATAGGCACCTGTGAGCAATTAACCACACCCCTTAATTGATAGACTGATGAAACAAGAAAAAAAAAAAAAAAGCTATTTAAAAAGTGACAGCAAAAGGCAAATTAAAAACTAAAAGGAAAAGTCCCCAAAATGCAACCCAGCAAACACACACCAACAGACAGCAAACACCAACAGACAGCAAGACTTGTATACTCTAACACTTGTTTTTAACTCCCACTTAATCCAGCTCCACTTACACCAAGCTCCACAGCTTCAAACTGAGCACGCTCAGACTGAGTCCTACAACAAGTTAAATAGGCACCTGTGAGCAATTAACCACACCCCTTAATTGATAGACTGATGAAACAAGAAAAAAAAAAAAAAAAAAAAGCTATTTAAAAAGTGACAGCAAAAGGCAAATTAAAAACTAAAAGGAAAAGTCCCCAAAATGCAACCCAGCAAACACACACCAACAGACAGCAAACACCAACAGACAGCAAACACCAACAGACAGCAAACACCAACAGACAGCAAGACTTGTATACTCTAACACTTGTTTTTAACTCCCACTTACTCCCACTTAATCCAGCTCCACTTACACCAAGCTCCACAGCTTCAAACTGAGCACGCTCAGACTGAGTCCTACAACAAGTTAAATAGGCACCTGTGAGCAATTAACCACACCCCTTAATTGATAGACTGATGAAACAAGAAAAAAAAAAAAAAAAGCTATTTAAAAAGTGACAGCAAAAGGCAAATTAAAAACTAAAAGGAAAAGTCCCCAAAATGCAACCCAGCAAACACACACCAACAGACAGCAAACACCAACAGACAGCAAACACCAACAGACAGCAAGACTTGTATACTCTAACACTTGTTTTTAACTCCCACTTAATCCAGCTCCACTTACACCAAGCTCCACAGCTTCAAACTGAGCACGCTCAGACTGAGTCCTACAACAAGTTAAATAGGCACCTGTGAGCAATTAACCACACACCTTAATTGATAGACTGATGAAACAAGAAAAAAAAAAAAAAAAAAAGCTATTTAAAAAGTGACAGCAAAAGGCAAATTAAAAACTAAAAGGAAAAGTCCCCAAAATGCAACCCAGCAAACACACACCAACAGACAGCAAACACCAACAAACAGCAAACACCAACAGACAGCAAACACCAACAGACAGCAAGA
The DNA here is from genome assembly GCF_042186555.1 of Aquarana catesbeiana. Lineage (NCBI taxonomy): Eukaryota > Metazoa > Chordata > Amphibia > Anura > Ranidae > Aquarana > Aquarana catesbeiana. The sequence continues at coordinate 38,280,320 of NC_133327.1, forward strand.
CTTGTATACTCTAACACTTGTTTTTAACTCCCACTTAATCCAGCTCCACTTACACCAAGCTCCACAGCTTCAAACTGAGCACGCTCCGACTGAGTCCTACAACAAGTTAAATAGGCACCTGTAAGCAATTAACCACACCCCTTAATTGATAGACTGATGAAACAAGAAAAAAAAAAAAAAAAAAAGCTATTTAAAAAGTGACAGCAAAAGGCAAATTAAAAACTAAAAGGAAAAGTCCCCAAAATGCAACCCAGCAAACACACACCAACAGACAGCAAACACCAACAGACAGCAAACACCAACAGACAGCAAACACCAACAGACAGCAAGACTTGTATACTCTAACACTTGTTTTTAACTCCCACTTACTCCCACTTAATCCAGCTCCACTTACACCAAGCTCCACAGCTTCAAACTGAGCACGCTCAGACTGAGTCCTACAACAAGTTAAATAGGCACCTGTGAGCAATTAACCACACCCCTTAATTGATAGACTGATGAAACAAGAAAAAAAAAAAAAAAGCTATTTAAAAAGTGACAGCAAAAGGCAAATTAAAAACTAAAAGGAAAAGTCCCCAAAATGCAACCCAGCAAACACACACCAACAGACAGCAAACACCAACAGACAGCAAACACCAACAGACAGCAAGACTTGTATACTCTAACACTTGTTTTTAACTCCCACTTAATCCAGCTCCACTTACACCAAGCTCCACAGCTTCAAACTGAGCACGCTCAGACTGAGTCCTACAACAAGTTAAATAGGCACCTGTGAGCAATTAACCACACACCTTAATTGATAGACTGATGAAACAAGAAAAAAAAAAAAAAAAAAAAAAAAAAAAGCTATTTAAAAAGTGACAGCAAAAGGCAAATTAAGAAACTAAAAGGAAAAGTCCCCAAAATGCAACCCAGCAAACACACACCAACAGACAGCAAACACCAACAGACAGCAAACACCAACAGACAGCAAACACCAACAGACAGCAAGACTTGTATACTCTAACACTTGTTTTTAACTCCCACTTAATCCAGCTCCACTTACACCAAGCTCCACAGCTTCAAACTGATCACGCTCATACTGAGTCCTACAACAAGTTAAATAGGCACCTGTAAGCAATTAACCACACCCCTTAATTGATAGACTGATGAAACAAGAAAAAAAAAAAAAAAGCTATTTAAAAAGTGACAGCAAAAGGCAAATTAAAAACTAAAAGGAAAAGTCCCCAAAATGCAACCCAGCAAACACACACCAACAGACAGCAAACACCAACAGACAGCAAACACCAACAGACAGCAAGACTTGTATACTCTAACACTTGTTTTTAACTCCCACTTAATCCAAAAAACAAAAAAAAAAAAAAAGAAAAAAAAAGCTATTTAACCACTTCAGCCCCGGAAGGTTTTACCCCCTTCCTGACCAGAGCACTTTTTACGATTCGGCACTGCGTCGCTTTAACTGCTAATTGCGCGGTCATGCAATGCTGTACCCAAACGAAATTTGCGTCCTTTTCTTCCCACAAATAGAGCTTTCTTTTGATGGTATTTGATCACCTCTGCCGTTTTTATTTTTTGCACTATACACGGAAAAAGACTGAAAATTTTGAAAAAAAATGATATTTTTTGTTCTAAAAAAATCCAAAATTTACACAGCCTTTAATTTATGACTGCCTATGTCGTTTCTTGAGGGGCTAAAATGGCAGGGCAGTACAAAACCCCCACAAATGACCCCATTTTGGAAAGTAGACACCCCAAGGAATTTGCTGAGAGGCATGTTGAGCCCATTGAATATTCATTTTTTTTGTCCCAAGTGATTGAATAATGACAAAAAAAAAAAAAAAAAATTACAAAAAGTTGTCACTAAATGATATATTGCTCACACAGGCCATGGGCATATATGGAATTGCACCCCAAAATACATTTAGCTGCTTCTCCTGAGTACGGGGATACCACATGTGTGGGACTTTTTGGGAGCCTAGCCGCGTACGGGACCCCGAAAACCAATCACTGCCTTCAGGATTTCTAAGGGCGTACATTTTTGATTTTACTCCTCACTACCTATCACAGTTTCGGAGGCCATGGAATGCCCAGGTGGCACAAACCCCCCCCAAATGACCCCATTTTGGAAAGTAGACACCCCAAGCTATTTGCTGAGAGGCATGGTAAGTATTTTGCAGCTCTCATTTGTTTTTGAAAATAAAGAAAGACGAGAAAAAAACATTTTTTTTTTCTTTTTTCAATTTTCAAAACTTTGTGACAAAAAGTGAGGTCTGCAAAATACTCACTATACCTCTCATCAAATAGCTTGGGGTGTCTACTTTCCAAAATGGGGTCATTTGGGGGGGGTTTTTGCCACCTGGGCATTCCATGGCCTCCGAGACTGTGATAGGCAGTGAAGAGTGAAATCAAAAATTTACGGCCTTAGAAAGCCTGAAGGCGGTGCTTGGTTTTCGGGGTCCCGTACGCGGCTAGGCTCCCAAAAAGTCTCACACATGTGGTATCCCCGTACTCAGGAGAAGCAACAGAATGTATTTTGGGGTGTAATTTCACATATTCCCATGGCATGTTTGAGCAATATATCATTTAGTGACAACTTTGCGCAAAAAAAAATAAAAAAAATAAAAAATTGTCTCTTTCCCGCAACTTGTGTCACAATATAAAATATTCCATGGACTCGACATGCCTCTCAGCAAATAGCTTGGGGTGTCTACTTTCCAAAATGGGGTCATTTGGGGGGGTTTTGAACTGTCCTGGCATTTTATGCACAACATCTAGAAGCTTATGTCACACATTACCCACTCTTCTAACCACTTGAAGACAAAGCCCTTTCTGACACTTTTTGATTACATAAAAAAATAATTTTTTTTTGCAAGAAAATTACTTTGAACCCCCAAACATTATATATTTTTTTAAAGCAAATGCCCTACAGATTAAAATGGTGGGTGTTTCATTTTTTTTTTTCACACAGTATTTGCGCAGCGATTTTTCAAACGCATTTTTTGGGGAAAAAACACACTTTTTTAAATTTTAATGCACTAAAACACACTATATTGCCCAAATGTTTGATGAAATAAAAAAGATGATCTTAGGCCAAGTACATGGATACCAAACATGACATGCTTTAAAATTGCGCACAAACCTGCAGTGGCGACAAACTAAATACATTTTTAAAAGCCTTTAAAAGCCTTTACAGGTTACCACTTTAGATTTACAGAGGAGGTCTACTACTAAAATTACTGCCCTCGATCTGACGTTCGCGGTGATACCTCACATGCATGGTGCAATTGCTGTTTACATTTGACGCCAGACCGACGCTTGCGTTCGCCTTAGCGCGAGAGCAGGGGGGACAGGGGTGCTTTTTTTTTTTTTTTTTTTTTTTTTCTTTATTATTATTTTTTTTTATCTTATTTTTAAACTGTTCCTTTCATTTTTTTTTTTTTTAAATCATTTTTATTGTTATCTCAGGGAATGTAAATATCCCCTATCATAGCAATAGGTAGTGACAGGTACTCTTTTTTGCAAAAATTGGGGTCTATTAGACCCTAGATTTCTCCTCTGCCCTCAAAGCATCTGACCACACCAAGATCGGTGTGATAAAATGCTTTCCCAATTTCCCAATGGCGCTGTTTACATCCGGCGAAATCTAAGTCATAAAATGCTCGTAGCTTCCGGTTTCTTAGGCCATAGAGATGTTTGGAGCCACTCTGGTCTCTGATCAGCTCTATGGTCAGCTGGCTGAATTCTCAGGTTCCCTGTTGAGACAGGAGAGCCAGAGAAAAACACGGAAGACGTTGGGGGGGGGGGCATTCCCTCCCACTGCTTGTAAAAGCAGTCTAGAGGCTAATTAGCTGCTAGGATTGCTTTTACATGAAAGCCAATCGCTGGCTGAAAAGAATGATACCAAGATGATACCTAAACCTGCAGGCATCATTCTGGTATAACCACTCAAAGTCGTGAATGGCGTACCTGAAGACAAAAAAATGGTTAACAATAAAGCACAGTAAACGGTAAGGTATAAAAAATTGCATATCTGAAAAGCAAACATGATAAAACATAACAACAATAAAACATTGCAGAATAGAATACAGTAAAAAAGAGCAGAACAATAGAGAGAGAATAGAGAGAGAGAGAACAATAAAACGACAACTATTTTTTTTTTATTTTATATTTTTGTTTGTGTTTTTTTTTTTTTTTACACTTTTTTTTTGTAACTAACTTTTATAACTGTAACCGGTTCCAGGTTCGGGTCTCCCAAAATGCGATGGCATCTTGGGAGACCCTGTGAAAGTGTGCCTAGTCTGTGCAATGCTGTACCCTACGCTAATACTCAACTAGTGAATGGTAGCGTTCAAAACATTCACCAATGCAAAGACCAGGATTGTCAGGACAGGAGGGACAATAATAGCGGGTGTCACGCCTATATCCGCGCTTGCTGCAGACACAACATCTTTTTTGGGGGGGTTCGCTGGGTAGGGGTACTCGGGAGGACATAAAGAAAATGCCTCTCATGCAGCCGACTGCATTTGGTTGGGGATGTGAATGGGGGAAGTACGGGCGCTGCAGAAGCGGTGGGTTCCCAATTAGGATTGGCGAATGCAGCAGGAAGGGCACTATAGACACGACGGGCCTGTGTTTGTCTTCTTGGTGGCAGCGGGACACTACTTGTGCTTGCCACCTGACCAGCTTGAACTGCACTTATGGGACTCGCCACGTCACCAAGTGTTACTGCAGTGCTGGTTTGACTACGACCGGGGTGTACTAGGCTGCTGGTGCTTGCCAGTTCACCAAAACGCTACCAAAAAAACTGTTAGCGATCGCAGGGATCAGGCCTGACTCTGCGAACGCTGCAGTTATGCATTTAGTGTTTTGTAAGTGTCAGTGATCGATCGATACTGGGTGGGCTGGGCTGGGCTGGGCGGAGGGGCAAAACGCAGGTGCTAGCAGGTATCTGGGCTGATCCCGCTAACACTGCGTTTGTGGGAACCCTAAACTGCTGGGGACGCTAGTATAGATCTGATCAGATCAGATATTGATCCGATCAGATACTATACCACTAAGGGAGGTGTACGGTGCATGCGTGGGTGTTAGCGGTACTGGCGCTAACCTGACGCTGCCTGGGGCTGGTGCTTGCCAGTTCACCAAAACGCTACCAAAAAAACTGTTAGCGATCGCAGGGATCAGGCCTGACTCTGCGAACGCTGCAGTTATGCGTTTAGTGTTTTGTAAATGTCAGTGATCAATCGATACTGCACTTGGGTGGGCTGGGCTGGGCCGGGCGGAGGGGCAAAACGCAGGTGCTAGCAGGTATCTGGGCTGATCCCGCTAACACTGCGTTTGTGGGAACCCTAAACTGCTGGGGACGCTAGTATAGATCTGATCAGATATTGATCCAATCAGATACTATACCACTAAGGGAGGTGTATGGTGCGTGCGTGGGTGTTAGCGGTACTGGCGCTAACCTGACGCTGCCTGGGGCTGGTGCTTGCCAGTTCACCAAAAAGCTACCAAGAAAACTGTTAGCGATCGCAGGGATCAGGCCTGACTGTGAACGCTGCAGTTATGCGTTTAGTGTTTTGTAAGTGACAGTGATCGATCGATACTGCACTTGGGCTGGGCCGGGCGGAGGGGAAGAACGCAGGTGCTAGCGGGTATCTGGGCTGATCCCGCTAACACTGCGTTTTTGGGAACCCTAAACTGCTGGGGACACTAGTATAGATCTGATCGGATCAGATATTGATCCGTCCAGATACTATACCACTAAGGGAGGTGTATGCTGCGTGCGTGGGTGTTAGCGGTACTGGCGCTAATCTGACGCTGCCTGGGGTGACGCATATCACCGCCGGGCGATCAGGGGCTAAACCTTTATTCGGTAATAAACGGTGGGTCCCCTGACACTATAAAAAATAAACGAACTAACCAGCGTCACCCGTAACGGTTATACGGTGATCAGTGGTGAAAGGGTTAACTAGGGGGCAATCAAGGGGTTAAAACATTTATTAGATAGTATATGGGGGTCCCTGTCACTATAAAACGCTGACGGCGAACCTAAATATTTACGTTCCTAACTAGCGTCACCAGCGACACTAATACAGCGATCAGAAAAATGATCGCTTAGTGACACTGGTGACAGGGGGTGATCAAGGGGTTAAAACTTTATTAGGGGGGGTTAGGGGGGTATCCTAGACCTAAAGGGGGGTAATACTCACTGCCCTAACACTGTAACTGTCACAAACTGACACCATGCAGTAATCAGAAAAAAAAGAAAAAACACTGCTTGCTGTCAGTTTGTGATAGGGGGGGGTGATTGGGGGGGGATCGGGGGGCGATCGGGGGGGGATCGGGGGTGTAAAGTATGCCTGGCATGTTCTACTGTGTGTGTGTGTTGTGCACTTACATGTCTTCTCTCCTCGGCGCTGGGACGGAAACTGCCAAGCCGAGGAGAGATGACATCACATCCTCTGCCTGTGTGAAACTACACACAGGCAGGGGAGGATTCCGATTGGCTGGGAGCGATCGCGAGGGGGGGGCCACGATCGGATGGTCTCCCCCTCGCCTCCCGACGCTCCCAGTCAAATGCCGACCGCCGCTGGCACCGGGGGGGGTCCGATCGGACCCCCCGCCCGCGGGAGGCAGATCACGTACAGGTACGTGATTCTGCCTGCCCGTGCCATTCTGCCGACGTATATATACGTTAGGCGGTCGGCAAGTGGTTAAAAAGTGACAGCAAAAGGCAAATTAAAAACTAAAAGGAAAAGTCCCCAAAATGCAACCCAGCAAACACACACCAACAGACAGCAAACACCAACAGACAGCAAACACCAACAGACAGCAAACACCAACAGACAGCAAACACCAACAGACAGCAAGACTTGTATACTCTAACACTTGTTTTTAACTCCCACTTAATCCAGCTCCACTTACACCAAGCTCCACAGCTTCAAACTGAGCACGCTCAGACTGAGTCCTACAACACGTTAAATAGGCACCTGTGAGCAATTAACCACACCCCTTAATTGATAGACTGATGAAACAAGAAAAAAAAAAAAAAAAAAGCTATTTAAAAAGTGACAGCAAAAGGCAAATTAAAAACTAAAAGGAAAAGTCCCCAAAATGCAACCCAGCAAACACACACCAACAGACAGCAAACAGCAACAGACAGCAAACACCAACAGACAGTAAACACCAACAGACAGCAAGACTTGTGTACTCTAACACTTGTTTTTAACTCCCACTAAATCCAGCTCCACTTACACCAAGCTCCACAGCTTCAAACTGAGCACGCTCAGACTGAGTCCTACAACAAGTTAAATAGGCACCTGTGAGCAATTAACCACACCACTTAATTGATAGACTGATGAAACAAGAAAAAAAAAAAAAAAAAAAAAAAAGCTATCTTGATCTAATATTTCACAGCAGGGCCCGTTTCTGCGCCTACCAAGAGCGATTGAGGACTTACAGTGTTGTGGCACTAGCACCACCACCACCAGCCCAATTTTTATGCCCCTGTTCAACAGGGGCATGTAATTACAATTCTTGATCTAATATTTCACAGCAGGGCCCTGTGAGGGCTTACAGTGTTGTGGCCACAACAACACCTAAGGCCCAAATTTCTGCTGAGTATATAGGGCAGGCCCCTACTTTCAAACATCCAACTTACAAACGACTCCTACTTGCAAACGGAAGGAGACAACAGGAAGTGAGATGAAATCTACCCCTAGGAAGAGAAATTCTCTTCTGTAGGAGTTAATATGGGAAAAATATTTCTCCTTTCCACTGATGCTTTATCACCAATCCATGTTTCACAAAAAACCCCAAATTTTCAAAAAACATTTGTCATTGGGACAAAAAGTGAGGTGAAATCTTCTGAAGAGAAGCACAGACAGCAAAACAAATGTCACAGGGGTGATAACCCTTCCCTATGTTTTCCAAAAAGCTTAAAATAGATTTTTTGGCTGGAGCTAAACACGTTCAAAATGTACCAGTTCAAAATTACAAACAGATTCTACTTAACAACAAACCTACAGTCCCTGTCTTGTTTGCACCGCCTGTATACTGCTGTTCAGAGTATATAGGGCCTGGTGGCCCCACGCCTTTCCTTTTTTAAATTTAGGTGCGGGGTTCCCCTTAATATCCATACAAGACCCAAAGAGCCTGGTAATGGACTGGGGGGTACCCATGCTGTTTGTCTCACTGATTTTCATCCATATTGCCAGGACCCGACATTACATTAAAGCCGCAAGCAGTTTTAAATGACTTTTTTTCCTTTAAAAATGACATTTTGTGCAGGGACTGTTCTAAGCACGGGAAACACGCGCCACTTTACAGGCATACTATAGACACCCCCCAGGTACGATATTTAAAGGAATATTTCACTTTTTTTTAACTTTAAGCATCATTAAAATCACTGCTCTCGAAAAAACGGCCGTTTTTAAAAGTTTTTGTTTGCATTGATACATGTCCCCTGGGGCAGGACCTCGGTCCCCAAACCAATTTTTAGGACAATACCATGCAAATTAGCCTTTAAAATGAGCACTTTTGATTTTGAACGTTCGAGTCCCATAGACGTCAATGGAGTTCTAACGTTCGTGCAAATTTTCGGTCCGTTCGCAGGTTCTGGTGCGAACCGAACCGGGGGGTGTTTGGCTCATCCCTATATGTAACCCGCAGTTTGTGTAACCACTACTTTTAGCATGGTCTGGTATTTTGAAATCAACCACAGCCAGCCCACAACAAACCGTCTCTCTTACCAGACACCTGCCTGCCCCAGAGTCTTTCCCTCCATCACCCATTGCAACCTCAGTTTCAGCCCAATATACTCTACTCCCCACCAAATATCAATACCCTGTTTCTTCTTGCTGCACATACCCTGCCTTTAATCCACCTGCCTCTTTCCCACTGCCTATAATCCCTCAAGAACTTCCCCCAGCTACTGTCACCTCTTCCCTGCCATATTCCAACCCTCCTCTCCAGTCTGCTTCACCCCCTACCTACAGTTCTGCAGTTACCTACAGTACTTCAGTAGCTAAACCTAAAAAGAGATGGAATAAAGAGATGGAAGTTCTTTTCTACCCATTTGATCCTGCCAGTAACCCAACCTGTCTCCACATCAGCTAATCCACTCCAGTCTGATGTCCTGGTTCCTGCCTACCAGTCTGATGTCCCAATGCGTGCTTTCCAGTCTGATGTCTCGGTGCCTGCCTTCCAGTCTGATGTCTCGGTGCCTGCCTTCCAGTCTAATGTCTCGGTGCCTGCCTTCCAGTCTGATGTCTCTGTGCCTCCCTTCCAGTCTGATGTCTCGTGCCTGCCTTCCAGTCTGATGTCCCGATGCATGCTTTCCAGTCTGATGTCTCGGTGCCTGCCTTCCAGTCTGATGTCTCGGTGCCTGCCTTCTAGTCTAATGTCTCGGTGCATGCCTTCCAGTCTGATGTCTCAGTGCCTCCCTTACAGTCTGATGTCTCGGTGCCTGCCTTCCAGTCTGATGTCTCAGTGCTTGCCTTCCAGTCTGATGTCTTGGTGCCTGCCTTCCAGTCTGATGTCTCGGTGCCTGCCTTTCAGTCTGATGTTCCTGTGCCTGTGTCCCGCTTGAGGTTCTGGTGCCTCTGTCCCCGCTTGAGGTTCCGGTGCCTGTGTCCCCGCTTGAGGTTCCGGTGCCTGTGTCCCCGCTTGAGGTTCTGGTGCCTGTGTCCCTGCTTGAAGTTCTGGTGCCTGTGTCCCCGCTGGAAGTCCCAGTGTTCCTGCTTGAAGTTCCGGTGTCCCAGCTTGAAGTTCTGGTGTCCCAGCCCGAAGGTCCGGTGACCCAGCCTGAAGTTTCGTGCCCGTGCCCGTCACCCGGCTTTCTGGGCCAGTGTCTGGCTCACTGATCTGGGGCCCATTACCCAGCCTGCTGGGCCGGGGCCCATTACTCAACTTGCTGAGCCGCTGCCTGTTACCCAGCCTGTAGTTACGGTGCTCGGCCTGATGTCCCAGTGCCTGCTGCCCAGCTCGATGACCTGGAGCCTGCCGCCCAGCTCGATGACCCAGAGCCTGCCGCCCAGCTCGATGACCTGGAGCCTGCCACCCAGCCCAATGACCCAGAGCCCGCTGCCCAGCTTGAAGTGCCTGCTGCCCAGCGTGATTTGTCCCTGTCTGCTGCCCAGCGTGATTTATCCCTGTCTGCTGCCCAGCCTGATTTTTCCCTGTCTGCTGCCCAGCCAGATTTGTCCCTGTCTGCTGCCCAGCCTGATGTGTCCTTGTCTGCTGCCCAGCTTGATGTGCTGCTGCCCGCTGCTCAACTTGATGTGCCCGCTGCTCAGCTTGATGTGCCTGTGCCTGCTGCTGAGCTTGTTTTGTCTATGCCTGCTACCCAGCTTGAGCTGCCCGTTGTCTGGTTTGTTACTTTGGACTGTCTTCATACCCAGCTTAGTGTGACTCTGCCCGCTGCCCAGCTTGATGCCATGGATTTGTCCCAGCAGCAGCTAGTTGGAGCATCTGGAGGCCGCTCCTTTGAGGGGGGGTACTGTCAGGGAAGGTTCCATCCGCTGATGACACTGCCTGATATTTGGCGTGCAGTACTGTGGTCCACCAGCAGGTGTCTCCTGGCAGTCTGGAACTGCCAGGGGAGCTTTCCCCATTGGAAGTATTATGTGATCTTTGGACCGCAGTACTGGCGTCCACCAGCGGGTGGTTCCTGGCAGTGTGGGGCCAACATCATCTCCTGCAATCAGGCATCACCTGAATGAGATGTGTATAAATACCCGACAGACACACTTATGCCTTGCCTTGGTATCTTTCCTTGTGCCCTGATCCTGAACCTGAGAAGCTTTGTTCCTGTTCCTGAAACCTAGTACCTGAGTACCTGATCCTGTCTCCCTGTCCTGATCCCTATCTTGTCCCACCTGTTGACTTGCATCTAGACATGTGCACAGCCAAAAAATTCGTTCATTTTCTTTTTCGTTTCATTCATTTTTTTTTTTTTTCATTTTTCAGGTCATTCATTATGAACGCAATTCGTAAATTCGTACATTCGAAAATTCGTTCATTTGTACATTCGTAAATTCGTACATTTGTTCATTCGTACATTAGTGAATTCGTACATTCTTACATTCGTAAATTAGTAAAATCGTACATTTGTAAATTAGAAAATTCGGAAATTTGTAAATTCGAAATTTGAAAATCCAAAAACCCAAAAATTCGAAAATCTGAAATAGTAACTAACTATTAAATTATAGGTATTGTAATTTCCTTTCAAATTTGACTGTCAGTGAATGTAACAAATACGAATTTATCCGAAGTTACGAATTATCCAAAACGAATGCTGCATGTAAGCAAATGGAACGGAACAAATTAATAATAAATAATAATAATAATACAACATTTTATTATTATTATTATTGTTATTTATTATTATTAATTCATTATGTTCCATTCGCTTGAATATGTCATTCGTTATTTCGGATCATTCATAACTTCGGATAAATTTGTATGTGTTACGCTCACTAACAACCAAATTTGAAAGGAAATTACAATACCTATAATTTAATAGTTACTAGTAATAGTTAAGTTATTATTAATTAATTATTATTTTAGATTTCCGAATTTCCGAATTTACAAATTTACAAATTCACTAATTTACTAATGTACGAATGTACGAATTTACGAATGTACGGATGTACATTCGTAAATTACGAATGTACGAATTTACAAATGTATGAATTTACGAATGTACAAATTTGATTCACTTTCCTTATTAAATCATTATATTTCACTTATACGCGTTTGGGTTTCCTCTGTTGCAGTCCACACAGTTCTGGTCTTATCTGATACGTGACAACCGCACTGAGATATACTGTGTCAAATGTGCAGTAATGCACTGAAATATACTGTGTTAAATGTGCACTAACGCACTGAAATATACTGCATTGAACATACACTAATGCACTGGATTATACTATGTTAAACGTGTAGTAATGCACTTAAATGTACTGCATTAAACATGCACTAACGCACTGAAATATACTGTATTAAACCTGCAGTAACGCATTGAAATATACTGCGTTAAATGTGCAGTAATGCACTTAAATATACTGCGTTAAACATGCACTAATGCACTGAAATATACTGCATTAATTGCGCACTAACACACTAAAATATACAGCGTTAAACATACAGTAATGCACTGAAATATTCTGCGTTAAATGTGCAGTTACGCACTGAAATATACTGCATTAAATGTGCACTAACGCACTGAAGTATACTGCATTATACGTGCTGTAACGCACTGAAATATACTGCATTAAATGTGCACTAATGCACTGAAATATACTGTGTTAAACGTGCACTAACGCACTGAAATACACCGCGTTAAAAGTGCAGTAATGCACTGAAATATACTGCGTTAAACGTGCACTAATACACTGAAATATACTGCGTTAAACATGCAGCAATGCAATGAAATATACTGCCCTAAACAGACTCTAACGCACTGAAATATCCTGTATTAAACGTGCAGTAACCCACTGAAATATGCTACATTAAACGTGCAGTAATGCACAGAAATATATTGCGTTAAACGTGCACTAACGCACTGAGATATACTGTGTTAAACATGCAGTAACGCACTTAAATATACTATGTTAAACATGCACTAATGCACTGAAATATACGGCATAAAACCTGCAGTAACGCACTGAAATATACTGTGTTAAACGTGCAGTAACGCACTGAAATATACTGCGTTAAAAGTGTAGTAACACACTGAAATATACTGCATTAAGCATGCAGTAACGTATTGAAATATACTGCGTTAAACGTGCAGTAAGGCATTGAAATATACTGTGTTAAACGTGCAGTAATGCACTGAAATATACTGCGTTAAACGTGCACTAATGCACGGAAATATACTATGTTAAACATGCAGTAATGCACTGAAATATACTGCTTTAACCATGCACTAACGCATTGAAATATACTGTGTTAAACATGCAGTAATGCACTTAAAAATACTGCGTTAAACGTGCACTAATGTACAGAAATATAATGCGTTAAACATGCAGTAATGCACTGAAATATACTGCCTTAACCATGCACTAACGCACTGAAATATCCTACATTAAACGTGCACTAATGCACTGTAATATACTGCGTTAAATATGCACTAACGCACTGAGATATACTGTGTTAAACATGCAGTAATGCACTGAAATATTCTGCATTAAACATGCAGTTACACTGAAAAAAACTGCGTTAAACGTGCACTAACACACTGAAATATACTGTATTATATGTGCTGTAACACACTGAAATATACAGCCTTAAACATGCACTAATGCACTGAAATATACTGTGTTAAATGTGCACTAACGCACTGAAATATACTGCATTAAACGTGCAGTAATGCACTGAAATATACTGCGTTAAATGTGCACTAATGCACTGAAATATACTGCGTTAATCGGGCACTAACGCACTGAAATATACTGCGTTAAACATACAGTAACGCACTAAAATATTCTGCGTTAAACATGCAGTTCTGCACTGAAATATACTGCATTAAATGTGCACTAACGCACTGAAATATACTGCATTATACATGCTGTAAAGCACTGAAATATACAGCATTAAACGTGTACTAATGCACTAAAATATACTGTGTTAAACGTGCACTAACGCACTGAAATATACTCCGATAAACGTGCAGTAATGCACTGAAATATACTGCGTTAAATGTTCACTAATGCATGGAAATATACTGCATTAAACGTGCATTAACGCACTGAAATATGCTACATTAAACGTGCACTAATGCACAGAAATATACTGCGTGAGTATGCAGTGAGTATTAAAAGCATGCTTTACTGCATTTACAGACTGATTTTAACCACTTCCTGCCCGGCCTATAGCAAAATGACGGCCGGGCGGTGGTTCAGTTATCCTGACTGGGTGTCATATTATGCCCTGCAAGATAACAGCTGCCGCGTGCCCGTGGGGGCACGCATCGCAGTAATCGGTGGTGCGGTATGCCAGGCTCTTTACCACGTGATCAGCCGTGTCCAATCACGGCTGATCACGATGTAAACAGGAAAAGCCGTTGATCGGCTTTTCCTCACTCGCATCTGACAGACGCGAGTAGAGGAGAGCCGATCGGTGGCTCTCCTGACAGGGGGGTCTACGCTGATTGCTTATCAGTGCAGCCCCCCTCTGATGCCCACATTGGACCACCAGGGAAGCCGCCAGGACCACCAGGGAAGCCCCCAACATGTGCATGGCCAGGTACATCCCCCATGGCCATCCACATGTTCCCAATGTGCCCAATCTGTGCCCACAAATGGGCACTGATTGGCACCATAGAGTAATATATGAATTGAGTAATGCCCAGCAATGCCACCCATCAGTGTCATCAGTGCCACCCATCAGTGTCCATCAGTGCCATCTATCAGTGCCCATTCGTGCCCACCTATCAGTGCCCATCCATGCCACCTATCAGTGCCACCCATAAGTACCCACCAGTGCCACCCATAAGTACCCATCAGTGCTGCCTATGAGTGCCCATCAGTGCTGCCTATGAGTGCCCATCAGTGCCGCCTACGAGTGCCCATCAGTGCCACCTATGAGTGCCCATCAGTGCCACCTATCAGTGCCCATCGGTGCCACCTATCAGTGCCCATCAGTGCCATCTATCAGTGCCATCAGTGCCACCTCATCAGTGCCACCTCATTGGTGCCACCTCATCATGCCCATCAGTGCCGCCTTATCAGTGCCAGTCAGTGCAGCCATATAAGTGCCCATCATTGAAGAAGAAAACTTACTTATTTACAAAAAAACTAAAAGAAACAAAGAAAAACTTGTTTTTTTTTTCAAAATTTTCGGTCTTTTTATTTTTTGTCCAAAAAAAAAATTGCAGAGGTGATCAAATACCACCAAAAGAAAGCTCTATTTGTGGGAACAAAATGATAAAAAATTAGTTTGGGTGCAGTGTAGCATGACCGCGCAATTGTCATTCAAATTGCGACAGCGCTGAAAGATGAAAATTGGCTTGGGCGGGAAGGTGTCTAAGGGCTTGGTATTGAAGTGGTTAATGTTGTGGGTTTAGTAACACTTTATTTTTTTGTTTGCTTGGTTTCCCAGAATTGGGCTTTGAAGTAGATGTCAACCTTGCCTTTTTCAACCATGCAGGGTATCGTGGGAACTTGCCCTAATAATATGATGAATTTTCTCTTTATTAAAGGGTTCTAAATTTTGTGCTTATTGCATCACATGGCCACTATAGGACAGCCTATGGCAAACCAGGGCTATGGGAAGCCATAAACTGAGCATGGAAAGTCTCAAGGCATCATCACTGTCTCACACCAAAAACCTTCAAGTTTCATGCTCTATTGCAGTTTTTCTATTGCAGGAGGTGGAAGAATTGGCTTATTGGCTACCCTTGGCACTGCAGTGGGAAGCCATAAACTGAGCATGGAAAGATGGTTGAGGAGACATGTATAGACTTGATAAACAGGTTATACAATACTTGCGCTGACAAAAGCTAGACTATAAGCATGCTACTTTGTCGTCTCGCTGATGGAGCATGCATGGCAGGGTGACAACACCACTGATGCTAAGTTAATCATTGGTTTAGCATTGTCACTCTGTGACAGATAGACTTTTACACAGTACATGACTGGCAGGATCTCCAGACAAAATTTATAAGAAAAGTACCCCTCAAAAGGTAAACAGTGTGAAATACAGTATATAATCACTAATATATACAGCAACACATATGTATGTTATTTTTGATTTGGGTTTTAAATACACTGTGCATGAAAAAAGAAACAATGCCCCCTCCCCAAATCCCATATTCTATACATGTGTGCATCCCCATAAACCATACAAGGCAACATGCCCTTAACATGGGGAGGGTTCCTTGCAAATAGGATTGCACCTGGCAAAACACCTTGTCCCGATGTTGTTGAGGACAAGGGACTTTTCCACACAATTCTAGCCCTGTGGCTGTGGGTGTCTGCAGACTGGGGGCTAATTAGAATCTAGAATCCTCCTTTAACAATAAGGGGGCACTCAGATACCCCCCCCCAAAAAAATTTGATCGAGTAAGGGGTACATAGTAAATACTTAAAGAAAAAGCACACTTATAAAGGAAAAGGGTCTGGTATGTATTTTAACAGGAAACCACACACTTGTTTGGGTGAAGGGAGAGGCAGTGATTGACCCATCTCACTGTCATAGAAGCGACTGGGTGACTCTTCAGTACCGAACAACTGAAAAAATGATACTATGAGCTTGCTTTAAACACTTAAAGTCAAAGATGGTTTAAATGGTTTAAGGATGGCACATGTAAGAAGCTGCTTGGTGTGGGGAGGATTCCCAATTTGCCATATATAAGTCTTGGCTCAGGGCCATCACTTGGGCCATGACTGTTCTGACATGTTATCAAAGTGGTTCTGCCAGTAGGGTTTGATATATGTCTGGGTCTGTATCAAGCTTCTGTGTGTGACTGTATCTAAAGGCAAAATATTTTCTTTAGTTTAGGTTTGGGCAGAAAATTGTTTAAAAGTATATAATTTTTTTTGGTATTTGTGTCCCTTTGCTGAGATTTCCTTACACTTCCTGTTCTGAAAACCCAAAAGAAAGATAAAGGATATCTCAACAAATTGAGGGTAAATCCAACCTTAGATATTTTTTAACCAGAACATGTGTCTCAGTTGGCAGATTTAATTTCCTGTTGACATGATAACTGTAAAATGTTGGCTTTCGCATCATGTTCTGTGCTGGTGACAGTGGTCGCCAAGATATATAGAGAGGGTCAATATCTGCAGTGGAGACAATTTAGCATTAAAAATAAGGAAAAGGCTCTTACCCTTCCACACTTCATCTAAAAACAACAAAAATATACAGTGGTAAAATAAGTATTGAACGCCTCAACATTTTTCTAGGTAAATATATTGACATGAAATTTTCACCACGTGTCGGTAACAACCCATGCAATCCATACATACTAAGACACCAAAACAAATAAATTCAGAAATGAAGTTCTGTGTAATAAAATGAAATGGCACAGGGAAAAATGTATTTAATACTTGGTACAAAATCCTTTGTTGGTAATACCAGCTTCAAGACGCCCCCTGTATGGAGAAACTAGTCACATTAGTTGCTCAGGTGTGATTTTGGCACATTCTTCCACACAAACAGTCTTTTAGGCTACTTTCACACTGAGGCGCTTTTCAGGCATTTTAAGGCTAAAAATAGTGTCTGTAAAGCGTCTGAAAAGTGCCTCTCAAGCCTCCCCAGTGTGAAAGCCCAAGTGCTTTCACACTGGGGCAGTGCACTTGCAGGACGGGAAAAAAAGTCCTGCAAGCAGCGTCTTTGGGGCGGTGCAAGAGCGGTGTATCCTAAACTGCCCATGCCATTGAAATCAAGCGGCTCTTTTTGGACGCTTTTAACCCCTTGTTAACCCCTTCTTTGGGGTTAAAAGCGCCCGCTCACGCCTGTATAGCACTGGTAAAGCGCCGCTAAAACGTGCAACGTTTTAGTGCTAGCATGGGGTGGTATTTAGTGTGAAAGGGGTCTAAATCTTGAAGGTTCTGTGGGACTCTTCTCTGAACTCTGATCTTTAATTCTTTCCATAGATGTTCTATTGGATTCAAGTCAGGTGATTGGCTAGACCATTCTAGCAGCTTTATTTTCTTTCTTTGAAACCAATTGAATTTCCTTGGCTTTGTGTTTGGGATCATTGTCTTGCTGAAATGTCCACCCTTGTTTCATCTTCATCATCCTAGTAGATGGCAGCAGATTTTTATCAAGAATGTCTTGGTACATTTTTCCATTAATGCTTCCTCAATGATATGAAGTTTGCCAGTATTGTATGCTGAAAAACAGCCCCACAACATGATGTTCCCACCTCCAAACTTCACTGTTGGTATGGAGGTGTTTTGAGGTGATGTGCAGTGCCATTTGAACTCCAAACATGGTGTGTATTATGGCATCAAAAGAGTTCAATTTTGGTCTCAACTGACCAGACTATATTCTCCCAGTATTTCACAGGTTTGTCTAAATGTTGTGCAGCAAACTTTAAAAGAGCTTCAACATGCTTTTTCCTCAGCAATGGAGTCTTGTATGGTGAGCGTGTATACAGGCCATGGTGGGTGAGTGCATTACTTATTGTTTTCTTTGAAGCAATTGTACCTGCTAATTTCAGGTTTTTCTGAAGTTCTCCACAAGTGGTCCTTGGCTCTTGGACAACTCGTCTGATCATTCTTTTCATTCCTCTGTCAGAAATTTTGCGAAGAGCACTTGGTCGTAGCTGGTTTATGGTGAAATTATGTTCTTTCCACTTTTGGATTATGGCTCCAACAGTGCTCATCTGAACATTCAGAAGTTTAGAAATCCTTTTGGATGTTCCATCAGTATATTTTGCAACAATAAGGTCTTGAGAGAGCACTTTGCTTTTACCCATCATGAGATGTTTCTTATGTGACACCTTGGTAATGAGACACCTTTTTATAGGCCATATGTTGATACTGAACCAGCTAATATTAAATTGCACTGACAAAGGGCAGGATTGCTTTCTAATTATTGATAGATTTCAGCTGGTGTCTTGGCTTAGATCAAAAGGGTGCTTCTACTAAATACTGAGCAGAGGGTCTGAATACTTAGGACCATGTGATATTTCAATTTTTCCTTTTTAATAAATCTGAAAAAAATGTCAACAATTCTGTGTTTTTCTGTCAGTATGGGGTGCTGTGTGTACATTAATGAGGAAAAAAATGAACTTAAATGATTTTAGCAAATGGCTGCAATATAACAAAGAGTGAAAAATTTAAGGGGGTCTGAATACTTTCCGTCCCCACTGTATATCACCACAACATCCTATGGTGTCCCAGTGCTGTGTGTATGGCACTCTTCAAAAGGTCATGAGTCCTCCTGGGGATGCTACTGATATTTGCACTCAGCTACTGTGTGTTGATGTGATGTGACAGGTCCTCCCTGGAGGTCTCACTTGTTAGAGACTTGTCGTCACTTACTGGCAGGTAACTGATCTGAAAGGTTGATCTTACAGGGATAATGAGCACACTGTTCAGGAATTAACATTTATTTTTTCCCATAATACCATGCTGAATAAATACACAAAAAACAATATGTGTCAAATTTCATATTCAATACAACCTTACTAAAGGAGGCATTATCCCTGATTTTGTTTTATTGAGGGGTATTGATGGGGAAGGGTGATATGGGATGCCCAGCATGGATAGGGCATCCCATAGATGTCCTATAGAAAAAACAATTGGTTTTGGGACAACTATGTACACTCCCTGTACATAATCCATCAGCTTCCTCCTGCACAAACTTGCTTGAAGCTCATCACTCCTCACTTCTCTAGCACATTATTTGCTGCAGACTGTTACTCCTAGTCACCTCCAGCACATCACTTTGTTCCCCAGGAACAGCTAGCACTATTTGTTGGTTAGGCGGCCTGACACTGACTCAGTCAGACCTCAGCAAATGCCCTTTGCAGGCTGGGACTGTGGGCCCCAATGGTGTAGCAGAAAAGTCCTTGTGCTAGGTGCCCTACCAAGGCTACTGATCCCAGTTAGCCCTCTTCAGGCCCTGCCAGCCCTCCTTGCTGCAGCTTCTGCTTTCCTCTGCCCCTACCACCACAGTCCACACTTCTGGTTCTGCACCCATCTCAAACTGAAATCTCCCAGTCCTCTCAGGCGTGCCTCCCCAGTCCTCCTGACTGTGCCTCACTCACCAGCTCTCCTGGCTGTGACCAGTTGTCCTCCTTGGAGTCTCTTAGTGGTGCTTTTTCCCGCTGTCTTCTCCTTGCACTCTCTTATGCCTGTGGTCCAGGACCTCTTCATGTGTTCCTGAAAGTGGTTCTGACTGCATCCGAGCCAGGCCCAAGGTCACCCCCCAGACTGGGGAGCTCCCTGGAGGGCCCTGACAGCCTACGCACTCTCTCACTCCAGCTCTTCCACCCGACAACTCCTCCCCAGCTGGGCTGACCCTGGGTATTTAAGGAGGCCCGCCCCCTGCCAATCCAAATTGGGGTTTGGTCAGGGCTCCTCAAACACCCCAGGTGGCTCCACCTCCCCTCCCACCTCTCTTTCCAGAAAGCACTAGAAGCCTCTGGAAAGAAATGGGAGGTCTTGATGACACCACCTGTGAGTTACCCAGCCCTACTCTGAGCCACTCCCAGCCCAGAATGAAAACAAACAGGCCTAGCAACCAGCCAGGCCTGATTAAAACTTACCTATGCTCTCTAGCACACTTCCAGAGGGTGCTACAGTAATGATTAAAAAAAAATACAATGCAACAGGAATGATTAAAAAAAAATGTTGTGTGGAACTTTGCATATGCCTCCAATAGTACACACGAAAAAGTTAAAATATATACATTTTTATTACAAAAATCCACATAACACAATTGGTTTGTTTTCAAGATTATTTGCTTTTACCACATGGCTGGCTGGTGACCCAGACTTCTCCAAATATCACAACATTTTGGTTTTACTGATATTGGCTTTGCACTGAAATAAAACATGAATTGATCTTATGTACTAAAGTAAAAGTTAATTCTATATATGACAGATTCCTGCTGTCACTGGTTTCTAAGGAAGCAGCAGGTGCTTCCATCTGCCATGTCCCTAGACATGACAAAGCACTGTTTAAGTGTGAAAAGCGTTAACACCCTCCCCTCCCCTGCTTGTACATATGTGTGCTTTTTATGGTTTCGTTTTTGGATCTCACCATTGGGATTGCAGCCATCCAGATTTTCTTTCTCCCTAGAAACAGCTGTCGTCACCAGGAATCCCTACCATGTCAGGAAAAGGGTGTTTATAGCTGTGACATCACTGCGCAATTATGGCCACTGGCCTTATTTGTGCGGTGATGTCACCACTGTCTCTTCCCTTATATAGCTGATGACAGCTAGGGGAGATGTTATTTGGCTAGTGTTACCATGGGGTTCGGTCGTCTGTGCCGTATTGTTGTTGTTTTTTTTTCGGTGAGTCAATGGGTAGCAGGCATCATGACTGACAATGGATTTGCAATGAGGCACATTTTTGGGGATTTGTATTTTTTTATGAAAGGACTTGTCAAACCGTTAGGTGTCTATTTCTAGTGCCGCGTACGCACGAGCGGACTTTACGGCAGACTTTGCTCGGCAGACTTTTCGACGGACTTTACGACGGACTTTCTGAATGAACGGACTTGCCTACACACAATCAACCAAAGTCCGTCGAATTTGTACGTGATGACGTACGACCGGTCTAAAACAAGGAAGTTCATAGCCAGTAGCCAATAGCTAAATTGTCCGACGAAATCCCGCCCGCCGAGCAAAGTCTGCCGTAAAGTCCCCTCGTGTGTACGCGGCATAGGTTACATCTTTTTTATTGTTAATTCTATGTACCTCATACTTATTTTCATGGAGGGGAGATGGTATCTGGGGGGACCTTTATTATTAATATCTTTGAAGCTCGCCGAACAACGTTCAGAATTAACCCAGGACAGTTCGGCTTACGAGTCCTTAGATGCGATGCCTGCATTTGTTTTCTTTTTCAGATGTTTTTTCTTTCCTTTATTTTTACTTGGTAGCCCTGCTAAATAACACATTTTCTGTCCCTTGGTGGTTGCACTTGCTCCTTTATTGTATCTGTGGAGGGAGCCATAGTTGTCATTCAGGTCTCAAACATATACCATATTACAAAAAGTATTGGAACACCTGCCTTTCACGCACATGAACTTTAATGGCATCCCAGTTTTTGTCTGTAGGGTTCAATATTGAGTTGGCCCACCCTTTGCAGCTATAACAGTTTCAACTCTTCTGTCCACAAGGTTTAGGAGTGTGTCTATGGGAATGTTTGACCATTCTTTCATAAGCGCATTTGAGAAGTCAGGCACTGCTGTTGGATGAGAAGGCCTAGCTTGCAGTCTCCACTCTAATTCATCCCTATAGGGAAGAGGTCAGGACTCTGTGCAGGCCAGTCAACTTCCTCCACCCCAAACTCACTCATCCATGTCTTTATGGAACTTGCTTTGTGCACTGGTGCTCAGTCATGATGGAACAGGAAGGGGCCATCCCCAAACTGTTCACACAAAGTTGGGAACATGAAATTGTCCAAAATGTCTTGGTATGCTGACACCTTAAGAGTCACCTTCACTGGAACCTTCGGAGCCAAGCCCCACCCCTGAAAAACAACCCCACACCATGATCCCTCCTCCACCTAATGATTTGGACCAGGACACAAAGCAAGGTCCATAAAGACATGGATGAGTGAATTTGGGGTGGAGGAACTTGACTGGCCTTCACAGAGTCCTGGCCTCAACTCGATACAACACCTTTGGGATGAATTAGAGCGGAGACTGTGAGCCAGGCCTTCTTGTCCACATTAGTGCCTGACCTCACAAATGTGCTTCTGGAAGAGTGGTCACACATTCCCATAGACACACTCCCAAACTTTGTAGACAGCCTTCCCAGAAGAGTTGAAGCTGTTATAGCTACAAAGGATGGGCCAACTCAATATTAAGCCACCCCCCTCTGTGTACTATGGATAGATGCATGCATTGCACAAATCTATCCATGGCCGCTGTAGACACCCCCTATTCAGATGCCCGGCCCCTTTTCGGATGCCGGGTGCCTGAATTCCAGCGGCAGGGTGCTGTTTTTGAAGCACCTGATTAGAGCCACAAGCTCTAATAGGCTTCAAAATAGGTGAACTGCAAGCGCAAAGCATTACGCTCGCAGTTCACCCAGGTGGGTTAGCAAAGCAAATAAATATTTGCTTTGCTAACACTGAACCGCCTCTCAGCCAATCAAGAGGCACGGATCTAATACCCACCACCTAAATGGCTGAAGGCACAGGCACCATATTTGGACGCCTAACGTAACTGAAGAGCAGGAGGACAGAGAGCCATGGAGGACACAGGAGCTTGCCCCCTCACATGCTGCATGTCCCACAGCTCACCGCCGCCACCCACCACCAGGATGGGGTAAGTGTGTGCCAGTCAGACTGCGAGGGGGGGTCACAGAGGCTATATATGATGGGCACACAGGCTACATATGATGGGCACATAAGCTACATATGATGGGCAGTTGGGCACACAAGCTACATATGATGGGCACACAGGCTACATATGATGGGCACACAGGCTACATATGATGGGCACACAAGCCACATATGATGGGCACACAGACTACATATAATGGGCCTTTGTCACTTACTACTGAACCCCGGCACTCTGTGTCCCTTTAAGCCACAGCCAGTATTCAGCCCAATGAAAACCCTACCCAACTTTTCCTGTGGCACAGAGCGCCACACTTTTTCTCAGCTGCGGGAGCCCAACTTATGATCCTGCACACAGGCCCGCTGCTTTCAGAAAATGCCCCTGACCTGAGCTCATCATTGCGCATCCATTCCAGATGCTTGTATGTGACATCACATACAAGCACGTGGGCTAGATGCGAGAGTTGGATCAGCAGGATGAGTGTGCCAGGACAAGTAGATGTGTCTCCTCTCTGCTTCCTTTCACCACTCTGCATATCATAAATGAGAAGGGGGTACAGCGGTGGAGCAGATGAAGAGGAGGATACAGCGGTGAGGAGGAGGGTACAGTGGTGGGGAAAATGAGCAGGGGTTCAGTGTTGGGCCAGATGAGCAGGCGGGGTTTAGTGTTGGGCCAGATGAGCAGGGGGGTTCAGTGTTGGGCCAGATGAGCAGGGGGGTTCAGTGTTGGGCCAGGTGAGCGGGGGTTCAGTGTTGAGCCAGATGAGCAGGGGGGTTCAGTGTTGGGCCAGATGAGCAGGGGGATTCAGTGTTGGGCCTGATGAGCAGGGGGTAGAGGAGTGGGGCAGATGTGAAAGGAGGTGTATTAGTGGGGCAGGAGAGCAGGGGGAACAGAGGTGGGGCAGAAGAGCAGGGGGGTACAGAGGGGAGACAGATGTGCAAGAGGTACATTGGTGGGACAGATAAGAAAGCAGGTTACAGTGGTGGGGCAGATGAGCAGATGGGTTTAGTGTTAGGAGAGATTAGAAGGTGATTTAGTAGTGAGACAGAAGAGCATTGGGATACGGCGGTGGAGCAGATGTGCTGGGATGTACAGCGGTGGGGCAGATGAGCAGGCGGTACAGTGGTGGGAGGGATGAGAAGGGGGTTCAGCGGTGGGACAGAAAAGCAGGGGGTACAGTGATGGGACAGATGAGAAGGGGGTTACAGCGGTGGGAAAAATGAGCAGGGGTGTTCAGTGTTGGTGCAGAGGAGAAAGGAGGTACATTGGTTTGGACAGATGAGCAGGGGGTTACAGCGATGGGGCAGAGGAGCAGGGGGGTTACAGTGGTGGGACAGAAGAGCAAGGGGGTACAGTGGTGGGACAGAAAAGCAGGGGGTACTGTTATGGGGCAGATGAGAAGGGGGTTACAGTGGTGGGGCAGATGTGCAGGGGGGTACAGTGGTGGGGCAGATGTGCAGGGGGGTTCAGTGGTTGGGCAGATGTGCAGGGGGACTGTGATCTGAGGTGTGAATGTGCATGAATTGGGGCTCATCTGAGGTATGGAGTTGCAGGAATTGGGATTGATCTGAGGTGTGAGAGTGCAGGACAGTGGCGGCTGGTGAAGTTTGAGGATGGGGGGGTGCCAGACCTCGCCCTTCCTTTTTGATCCCTCCCACTTGGTGAAAATGGGTGTGGTTTAGTGAAATAGTGGGTGTGGCTCTAAGGTGGTGTGGTTAGCATCTGAGATGAACGACAGATGGAGGGAGAGGGAGGGACAGCAGGCCCAGATCCTGTACAACAATAGAAATATGTGTATTCTAGAAAGTTTAACAATCAGCAGATAAAGATACTCCAAACACCTGGTGTTAGCACTTGAATCATCCCTCAGGTGCAATCATACATCAGGTGCCCCTAGCAGAGTCCCTCCTTACATCAGGTGCCCCCAGCAGAGTCCCTCCTTATATCAGGTGCCCCCAGCAGAGTCCCTCCTTACATCAGGTGCCCTCAGTGGAGTCCCTCCTTATATCAGGTGCCCCCAGCAGAGTCCCTCCTTAGATCAGGTGACCCCAGCGGTGTCCCTCCTAACATCTGTGTCCCCAGCGGAGCCCCTCTTTACATCTGTGTCCTCAGCGGAGCCCCTCCTTACATCTGTGTCCCCAGCGGAGCCCCTCCTTACATCTGTGTACCCAGCATAGTCCCTCCTTACATCTGTGTCCCCAGCGGAGCCCCTCAATACATCTGTGTCCCCAGCGGAGTCCCTCCTTAAATTTGTGTCCCCAGCGGAGTCCCTCCTTAAATTTGTGTCCCCAGCGGAATTCCTACTTACATCTGTGTCCCCAGCGGAGCCCCTCCTTACATCTGTGTCCTCAGCAGAGCAGCAGGGTCCTCCTCACATCTGTATCCCCAATGGAGTCCCTCCTTACATCTGTGTCCCCAGTGGAGCAGCAGGGTCCTCCTCACATCTGTGTTCCTGGCAGCACAGCCCTCATTCAAGCCACGTCTGTCTCTACCCAGCTAGTTCCTGGCTTTCTCCCTGTGTTTAGTGGAAAGGGGAGGGGCCTCCCCTCTCCACTGAACACAAGGGGATTAGTCCGCACGGCGGCCATCTTTTTGTAGCCCGCCGGAAGTGATTTTGTTCTCACACTGAGAACAAAGCACTCGGCCGGGCGCCGGGTGGATGCTCTGCGCTATGGATTGCGCCACAAAGCAGCTCCAAACCCCGCCAATGAAGCGCAGTGTCTGCAATCTCGTGATTGCATTAACGTGGCGCTTCCCATAGTGCACTGTGTCCGGCGCCCGAACACAGTCCACTTAAGGACTTTTTTTTTTAAAGGGCCATGTTTAAATTTGTTTAAAATTTTTATTTATTTATTTTTTTTGTGATTGTTTTGGGGGGGGGGGGGGGGCGGCGCCCGGGCGCCCCCTATGGACGGGCCGCCAATAGTGCAAGATGTTAATTTCTCACTACTAAAGTAGCTTACAGCATTTACTTTATAAAAAATCCTTTTCATGATTGAGGGTGTGAAGTTTAAATTTTTGTGGTATAAAATTGGCATGCTCAATTTCTTTGAAAACATATTTCGGCACACTGTGCATAAAAGGTTGCCTACCCCTGCTGTAAACAGTGTTTGTTATTATAGAATACTAACTATTCAAGCATTTAAATAAGCACAAAGTGTCCAGTATCCTTTAGATGTGCATAAAAAAATCCCTTCACACTGTGCCGTCAAAGTAAGTACTTTGGCATTTGTGGTATTAAAACATATTGCGCTATCCCCCAACTGAAAGGAGAAAACAGAACCCAAGAGTGGACAGCCAAAAAAGAGAAAAAGGGAGGCAGTAAACATACATCGGGATCCACCTGAAAGCCTGGAGCAGACCCAAAGCGCCAAAGGGGTGAGTCAGTTTTAATACCTTTATTGACTGATATATGGATACAGTGATACACCCCACTGGCACACGACAGCATTGCTAAACTTGTACACGGCTGACAGCTAATTAGCAGCATAAAATACATAAGCAGGGCTGCTCCAGAGGACCAGGTGTGGATCTGCATATTTTTTCTTTTTTTTCCTTTCTGTTTTTTTTTCATTCTTCAAAAAAAAAAGAGGGGCTCAGCCTCTCTGAACTGGAGTTTGGACTTTGTTACGCCTATACCCAGTTCTAGATAGGCTTTGGTTGGTATATTTTCTGATACTACTCCGCCAAGGTAGGAGCAAGACAGAGTGGACCTAAAGATAAAAAATAAATTAATTGGGGGGTCCAGGAGATACCCCAAGAGGTGCTGAGAACATACAATAGCCAAGAAGGGCTGAGTGGTCTGGTCAGACGGATGAACCACCAGGGGTTGGGGTTACCCCCCCTCTAGCAGGAAGACACTTTAAATAGACATATTTAAATACATATCAAGGTAAGGTCTGCTCGGGCCTGCAGCACACCACTCAGCGCCAAATAAATTAATTGATGTCAAGAGAGAGCACAACTAAAGACTGGGGGAGATAATAACACTCAGTATCTATACAGAGTGATTTAAAAAACAGCAGCCGTTTTAAAAAATCATAAGACTGAAAACAAATATTAATAATAATAGTATATATAAACCAGACAGGTAGACGTATACTATAAACGCCCTCTGTCGAAGTCAGGATATGACGAAACGCGTCAGGGTGTGGCTTACACGACGCCGGAAGTGAGGTATGCGTTCCACCTCGGCCTGATCCACAACCAGGAAGTGAACTGTTTCCCTGGATATCGAACCGGCCGGCTTCCAGAACGGTGACACGCTACCCATTTACGTTTTTGCTTGTTTAACTGCTTTTATTGTGTACGTATTTAGAATGAGGGGTTTTTTATGAAGATTGTGGGGTACAATTTAATAAACAGAATTACGCTATGTGCACACAATTTTCTCTTTTTGGCATTCATCTGTTTGGAGTTGTGACCTCCCTCCTGAACCCCCAGGAGTGGTACTGAGAGAGTGGTGCTGAGAAGATCCTTTGCTTTTGTTCTTGGATGCTTTTAAAATTAACAGATCTGGTGAGTTCGATCCCCTAGGGGGAGAATGTCAACACAGGGTGAAATTCTGCTGACCGGTGGAAGGCGCACACTGAGTTACGACTGCATTGTCACTGATGGACTTTTTTCTGAGCACGTCACAGACTCTCTACCTCTCTGTTTGAATACTTTTGTGCGTAGTTGGCCGCATGATTTATATTTATCTTTGCTCAACATTTAGCGCTGTTTATAGTATACGTCTACCTGTCTGGTTTATATATACTATTATTATTAATATTTAAATACATAAACTCAGTCACACTGAGGGGGGAGTAGTGAGAATAGCACATTTGAACGTAAACAGCAATTCCTCTGTATGTGTCTGATGTACACCGCAGCCTAAACATCGTGCTGAGAAGAAATAGCAATTTTTGGGATTTCTTTGTACTTGTAATCCTGACTTGATTACCTGAGTATAACAAACTTAAACAAAATGAGAAGTAAGCCTGTGAGAGGGACAGGAGCAAACCCTCCTAAAGTGAGTGCCAGCCCTGGCTCCATTAAGAAATATATGACACAAGATGGTGACAAAGATAGCCCGGGTAAACAGTTGGGGGCCAAGAGCAAAGTACCCGAGGGCTCGCTAAAAAACGGGCAGAGAAGACAACTAGAGGACACAGACACCTCTTGGTATACAAATGTTGAGACAGTAGATGAAGCTGTAACTGAATCTAGACAAAAAAAGCAACTACCAACTAAAGGAGAAATGGCAGAGATGTTTGCGAGATTGGAATTATCCATAAAGGGAGAAATGGCCTCTCTGCACGAGGACTTGACTCAGATACTTAAAAAGTGTAGAGGAAACAGAAGAAAAGTTGGACTTTCAAGTGGCTGAAATAAAGCAGCTTAAAGAACAGATGGAAGGGATAAAGAGAGAACAGAGGTATATGAGGTACAGAATAGAAGACCAGGAAAATCGGAATCTGAGAA
Source organism: Aquarana catesbeiana (assembly GCF_042186555.1). Taxonomy (NCBI): domain Eukaryota; kingdom Metazoa; phylum Chordata; class Amphibia; order Anura; family Ranidae; genus Aquarana; species Aquarana catesbeiana. Next base: position 38,308,762 of record NC_133327.1, read on the forward strand.
AAAACTTAAGGATTCTGGGATTACTGGACCTGCTGGGTGAAAATTTACAGGAAAAAATGGATAAAGTATTTGGTCAGATGCTGGGTTTAGCAGAAACAGATAAAATAACGTTTGAAAGAATTCATAGGATCAGAAAGCCCGCAGAGCTGGCAGGAGAAATCCCGAGAGATGTGATCGCGAGATTCCATAATTTCCAAGAGACGGGGGTCACCCCGGACTGAGTGGTGGGGGGAGGGAAGAGAATAGGTAACAGAAAAGATGCAGTAAGTCCAGGGGAGCTGGGCAGGCGAGGGTCACCTCTAAATAGGGGGAGCAGCGGCCCTGTCAGGGGACCATAGGCGGAGCTCAACCTCAGGGGGGGGACCGAATGGCCGGGAGGAGTCAGCAGGCCTCAGATCCTCTGGCCACGGGGAGGCCAAAATCCCCCAACTGGGATAGGGATGGGGAGGGGGTTGCTAGGGGATCTTCTCTGAAGCAATACAAGGGCAAAAGTAGTAGTGTCAACACTCCTTGGTTCACTGAGCTCCCTGGAAGGCAAATATATATGGTAATTGAATATCATCATCTAGATCAAATAGTAGGGTGGAGACACGACGATGGGAGCTGGTGCGTGGAGCGCAGTGAACAAGGATGACAACATTAAATTTCTTGTCGTATAATGTACGGGGGTTGAACTCTCCCATAAAAAGATTTAACATAATTAGAGAAATAAAGCATCTCAAAGCAGAGGTAGTCTTATTACAGGAGAGAGGAGACCCATTACTCACATGATTCAAATCTTAAAATAATCTCAAAAGATTACCCAGTATGGTATTATGGGGACTCTCCAACTAAACGGGCAAAGGGAGTTGCCATAGGATTTGCCAGAGGATTAAGGTTTACCCTTGAGGAGAGAAAGGCAGATCCGGAAGGGCGCTACTTGTTCCTGAGAGGAAGAAAAAATGAGTACTCCCTGGCAAATATCTATTGCCAAAATAAAAATCCAATTAAATATCTAAAGGGGGTAATAGCGAAGTTCATGGAGTTCAAGAAAGGTGGAGTCATCATGGCTGGGGACTTTAATTTTTGTATGGAACCAAGGATCGACAGTACGTCCCGTGTGCAGTGGACTGGAAATGTACAGAGGAAGATCTTATTAAAGAAATTTCACCAATACCAATTAATAGATGTATGGAGAATACAACATGCTAATTTACAAGATTATACATTCTACTCCTCTGTACACGGGACGTATATAAGAATCAATTTTTTTCTGATCGAACATAGGTTGCTGGAGACAGTAATTAGTATGAACATCGAAATCACAACCTTTTCAGATCATGCACCAGTGACATAGAAAATGAAGATAGAGGGGGCCCAAAATAGGTCCAACTCTTGGAGATTAAATGAAGAACTGCTACAGGATAGAGGCTGAAGTTAGGATTAAGAAAGAATTAGAGCAGTACTTCAAAATAAAGGATACAGGAGATATAACTGAAGCCACAGTCTGGGAAGCCCATAAGGCTTATATTAGAGGGATCTTGATTGCGATGGGATCGGAAAAAAAGACGAGAACGAGAAAAAGGGAAATAACCTCTAAGGAAATCTAAGAGTTAGAACAGCAACATAAACAAATGGGAGAACAAGAATTATTAGCAGCAGTCATTATAAAAAGGGAAGAAATGAAAGAACTAACTGAACAGGAAACTCGAATGGCCTATAATAGAATTAAGAAAGAGAGGTATCAAGGGAGAAACAAGACAGGGAAATATCTGGCTAAATTGTTAAAAAAGAAAATAACGGCACACTATATAGAGAAAATACAAACCTGCACTGGGGAAATGGTACACACAACAGCAGAAATAGCAAGGGCTTTTCCAGAATATTATGGTAAACTATATTTGATCAATCAAAAGGAAATACCTGAAAAAGCCAAAGACAGGATGGAAAAAACAAAAGCTTTTTGTATGAACTAGGGCTAAACAAAATATCAGAAGACAAACTTAGCATTCTAGAGGCCCCCATTACAGAAGAAGAGATTAAAAAAACTCTAAAAGACTCACTGGCCGGGAAATGTCCAGGCCCAGACGGGCTGACGACTCTTTATTACAAGAAGTTTAAAGATATCTTAATCCCTAAATTGTGCTCTTATATGAATGGGATAGGAACTAACTGTGAGGGAACCTTTGGAGGCCGCAATCACCATTATACGAAAAGAAGGAAAAAGATATCTCATTATGTTCAAGTTACCAACCTATGTCACTGCTAAATGCCGATACGAAGTTGTTCATGAAGGTACTGGCAGCTAGGATGAAAACAGTAATGAGCGACTTGGTACACACAGACCAGGTGGGTTTTATACCAGGAAGGCAATGTCGGGATAATGGAATCAAAACGCTCCTAGTGGTTCAGAAAATAAAAGAAAGCAAATCCCCAGGACTGCTCCTGTCAATTGATGCCGAAAAGGCTTTTGACAGGGTAGACTGGGGATTTATGCAGAACACACTAGAGGCAATGGGATTAGGCCCAAAAATGACCCACTGGATCAAAGCACTATATAACCAGCCGACAGCGAGGGTGAAGGTAAACGGACAGCTTCAGGACCTTTCGAGATGCACAATGGCACTAGGAAGGGGTGTCCCCTGTCCCCCCTGCTGTTTGTTCTGTATTTAGAACCATTGTTGATGGACAGAATCCAGACATCGGGGGAATTAAGACAGGGGAGGAGTGTCAGGTCATCTGAGTCCAGGTGACAGATGCACACCGTTGGAGTCAAGAGTGCACCGCTAAGTAGTGGACCCTACGGCTGACTGCTGTGGATGGAACTCTAGGTGGTTCAGGAAGGCAGGTCCACTGGAGCATCAACACAGATCCCACTGGGAGCTAGAGCATAAGATTCCCCAGGGCGTGGAGTCCAAGAGCCAGCAGGTGTTCACCAGAGCCTCTAGAGGTGAGGATGGACTGCACTGCAACTGACTCCAGGTCATGGACCCCAGGGTCTCCCAGCTCACGCTCACGGTAGGCTACAGGAGGACAGAATAGAAGCAGCAGCCCAGGACAACAAGGGTTAGTAAGGAGATAAGCCAAAGGTCAAGGCAACTAGCAGACAAGGATAGACAGAGAACACGCCAAAAGGTCAGGGTCATAAGCAAGCAGGGATAGTCAAGAACAAGCCAAGATCGGTAACTGGAATCAGACATAGAAGACACAGCACGTCGCACAGGAAAGCTAAACACACAATATTGATCAGCAGAGCTGGCTTGCAGTGTACAGATTAATATAGAGTTCCCTGATAGGGGCTGGGGTGGAGCCATGCTTTGAGGAGAGATTACTTAAGCAGCCAGATGAGAGTGGCTGGCCTCTTAATCTGAACACATGGAGAAGTAGGCTGACAAACAAACAGTACTGTATAACCATGACAAGGAGGAGCATAAACTTGCGGCTTATGCCGACAATATTTAGTTTTTTTATATCCAACCCCAGGATAACCCTCCCTAATCTAATGAAATCCCTAAAAACATATAGAGAGCTATCAAATTTCAAAATGAACCCATCCAAATCTGAGATCCTAAATATTCATTTGCAAAAACAGGAGGAGCAGATATATAAAAATGAGTTCCTTTTTATTTGCAGTAAAAAAGAGCTAAAACATTTAGGGGTAAATATAACATCATCTATTGAGACAATATATCAAGCGAACTTCATCTTATTACTGAATGACACCAAACTAGAATTATATAAAATAGCATCAAGACACGTGTCTTGGATAGGTAGAATTAATATCTTTAAAATGGGAATCTTGTGTCATGGTTATGCAGTAATGTTTGTCTGTCAGCTTACCTCTCCATGTGTTCAGATTAAGAGGCCAGCCACTTTCACCTGGCTGCTTAAGTAATCTCTCCTCTCCGGCTGGGCCGGACCAGACTCACCCCCGAAGAACGTGCTAGGCGCAGAACTCTGGGCTTGTGTCTCTATTGTGGGGGCAAGGGTCATTTTCGTGACTCCTGCTCACTTCGTCCAGGAAATGCTCAGGTCATCTGGAAGGTGGAGTATTGGACCCAGAAACATCACCTTCTCGTCTTCTTCTTCCGGTGTTCCTACATGTAGGCAATTCTCCTTAATTGATTTTTGCATATCTGGATTCCGGGGATGCTGGCAATTTTATGGATTGGAGAACTGCTTCTTTCATGAAGCTTACCCTTTCGCCCCTCACTACGCCACTGGTAGTCTCGGCAATTGATGGCACTGTTCTCCCAGGGGGTCCTATCTGCTTCCAGACTCTACCTATTAGTATGTCTGCAGGGATGTAGGGATACTCCACCAGGAGTGGATATCCTTCCTCATTCTACCTAAGGCCTCTACCCCCATTGTATTGGGCCTTCCTTGGCTACAGCTTCACTCTCCACATGTGGACTGGGTCTCTCGGCAGGTCCTGGCTTGAGGGCCCTCATGTTTCTTGTCCTGCCTTCTCAAGGTGGCCCCCAAGGAGAGACTTCCAGTTGCTACCACGACTGTATCTTCTCATCTTCCCGCTGCATACAGCGATTACCGGGATGTGTTCTGTAAGAAATCAGCTGAGGTGCTTCCTCCCCACAGGTCTTTTGACTGTGCTATTGACCTTGTCCCTGGAGCACTCTGCCCAGGGGTCGTACTTACCCTCTGTCCATCCCAGAGACCCAGGCCATGTCAGAGTATGTCACAGAGAATCTAGAGAGAGGTTTCGTCCCGAAATCCTCATCGCCTGCAGGTGCAGGGTTCTTTTTTGCTGCCAAAAAGGATGATACCTTGAGACCCTGCATCAACTATCGAGGTTTAAACGCAGTGACTGTCAAGTATCGATACCCCTTACCTTTAATATCTGAGCTATTTGACAGGTTGAAGGGTGCCTCCATTTTCACCAAGTTGGATCTCAGAGATGCATACAATCTGATTCAGATACGGGAAGGTGACAAAGGGAAAACCGCGTTTAACACTAGAGACGGGCATTACGAATACCTGGTTATGCCTTTTGGTTTGTGTAATGCCCCAGCTGTGTTCCAAAACTTTGTCAATGAAATCTTCAGGGATCTGCTGTACCAGTTTGTTGCCATCTATCTGGATGACATTCTCATCATTTTCGGAAAATCTGCTTGTCCACAGAAACCATGTCTGCACTGTAATCTGTATGCCAAGCTGGAGAAATGTTCCTTTGAATGTTCTGAGGTCCTGTTTCTAGGATGCTTTCATAAGGAATTATTCTTCCATTGGCGCAGGCCTATTATCGCTTTGACCAAGAAGGGTGCAAATGCCAAGGACTGGCTGTCTCTGCATTTCACAACCTGAAACAGGCCTTTGTTTCTGGATCTCTCTTGAGGAGACCAAATCCTGGGGACCCATTTTTTATTGAAGTGGACGCTTCTTCAATGGGGGTGGGAGCTGTGCTTCTTCAATCCTTTGAGAAGAGACGTCAACCATATGCTTTCTTCTCCAAAATATTTTCTCAGGCGGAGAGAAATTATGCCATCGGTGATCGGGATCTTCTTGCAATTAAATTAGCATTAGAGGAGTGGCGTCATCTCTTGGAGGGTTCCCCTCACTCTATAACGATTTTTACTGATCACAAGAATCTACAGAACCTACAGAATGCTAAACATCTGAACCCTAGACAGGCCTGGTAGAGTCCTTTCTTTTCACGTTTTAATTTCACGATTATGTACAAACCTGGTTACTGCAACGGTCAGGCTGATGCACTCTCTGGGTCATTTGACACTTTGGACGAGGAGTCCACCCCTGAACCTGAGCCGATCATCCTGACTTCATGCATTGTTGCCCATTCTATCACCCTGGGGTCAAAAATTCCTTCTGGCAAGACCTTCATCCCCACTGAGCTAAGATTCTTCATTGGGGACATGATTCCAAGGTGGCAGGTCATGCTGGGTTCCTCCGATCCTTCCTGCTCACTACTGGTGGCTCGGATGTCTAAGGCTTGTCATGTCTGTGCTCAGTCTAAATCCTCCACACAAGCCCCTGCTGGTCTTCTCATGCCCTTGCCCATTCCTAAGGAGCCCTGGTTTCACATCGCCATGGATTTTATCACCGATCTCCCACTGTCAGAGAATAATACGGTCATTTGAGTGGTAATTGATCGGTTCTCCAAGATGGCTCATTTCGTTCCTCTTCCTGGTCTTCCTTCTGCTCCTGCCTTGGTTCCCATTTTTGTTCGAGAAATTTTCCATTTTCATGGGGTTCCTTCTCTTTTTGTTTCCGAAAGGGGTGTTCAATTTACGTCTCATTTTAGTAGAACCTTTTGCAAAACCCTCAATATTGTCTTGATTTTTTCCTCTTCTTACCACCCTCAATCCAATGGACAGACTGAGAGGGTTAATCAGGAGTTATAGGTCTTTCTTCGCACCTTAGTCTCTGCTTATCATGACGATTGGTCCTCTCTACTCCCGTGGGCAGATTTCTCTCACAACAATCATGTAAATGCCAGTTCACAGAAGACACCATTTTTCAAAGTTTATGGAAAACACCCTCAACTCCCTCTTCCAATGACCTGTTCTTCAGATATTCCAACTTTGGCTACGGCTCAGGAGTCTTTCAATTATATTTGGGGTGATGTTCATGATTCTCCCTGGGCAGCTGCTGACAAATTCAAAGGCTTTGCTGACCGCCACAGGCGTAAACCACCTTCTCTAGCTAGGGGACAAAAGTCTGGCTCTCCACTAGGAACATCAAGCTCCGAGTTCCTTCTCTGAAGTTTGCCCCAACATTCATTGGTCTGTACACTATAACCTCTAAACTGAATCCAGTTTGTTTCAAACTCCAGATTCCTAAAAGCCTCAAATTCGCCAACTCCTTCCATGTTGCCCTTCTGAAGCCTTTAGTCCTCAATAAGTTCTCTCATCCAGTCCCTACCGTGGCCCCAGTCTCTGAGGATAATCAGGAGTACATAACATAACATGCACATAAATGTCGCAGTGAGGTTTTTCAATTATGTTGGAGGGGGTGTGGGGAAATAGGAACCATGACCCACATTTGGTGGACCTGCCCAAAAATAAAAAAATACTGGAGAGAGGTACTGCAATTGATAAAGGATATAACCAATATAGAAATACCAGAGGACCCATGGTGGTGTCTGTTCCACGGGATCAGAATACCAACTAAACATTACTTTGGTTCCTCAGCTATTAAATGCAGCCAAAGGTTTAATCCCCAGACAGTGGCAAAAACCAGAAAGCCCTACGATGAGGAGTTGGTGCAATAAAGTAAATGAAATTTATAATTTGGGGTACCTAAGGTTTAGTGGCGAAGAGGGATTGGAAGGGTTTGAAGAGAAGTGGAGAGATTGGGTAAACTTCAAGCAGACAATAAGGTTCACTGAAAAGATGGGAGCATAATGAATGAATGGGGGAGGAAAGGAGATAAGGAGTGGTCAGGTGCATGAACATAGAAAATAATTCCAGAGAGGAGAGGGAGGGGGGTAACATTTTTGTAACAAGAGATGTTATAGTCGAGAAGTGTTCTCAGTTGTTTTTTGTATGTATAAGTTTTAAAGAAACCTAATAAAGAGATAAAAAAACAAAAAAAAACATATTGCGCAATGAACATCTAATTTGTGTTTGAGCCATGATTTCCACATAGTGGGAGATATGAACAGCAAAAGAGTGCAGAGACTGAAATCGATCTTAACCCTATGTTGAAAAATAGGCCTTTTGACCATATCTATCTGGTGAGTGGTTTGTCTTACCGCACGTGGTGAAGCACTATATTGATTGGATTGAAAGATTTTAAACAAACTTCTTTCATGTTGTCATTGTGTTAAATATAGTACAGCACTATTGAGCCAAACCAATACTATGTCCAGTGTGACACAAACAATATTTGTTGGGAATAATAATTTTTTTAAGAAAAAATATATAATGTCTTTCAATAAACAATCCACCATTGTGCTCTTCAATATGCAGTATTCCACCTGCAGCATGAAAGTGAACAACCACCACCAGGTGAATTCACCACTCAGCTCACAGCAAATAATCTGAGTTTAGGTATCCTCCTTTCCCTCCTGGGATAGAGATCTCCTCACAGCCGATAATCCAGGATCTCCTATGCCTCTTCTTCTGTACCCTTGATAGTTTTTCCTCCTTTTCCTTTTGGGGTAAAGCGCTCCTGGTACACATTCCTGATACACAGCCTTTTCTCACTCAAACCACATGTAACAAAAACCATCTACATAGTGTTCTCTGGTACAATCATTTCATTAAGATAGCCCCATTAAAAACACAAACACTGGAAATGCAAAATAAATTTAAAGATGAAAGTTAATGGTGAAAGAAACGATGCAGCAGGAGGTAGGAATAAAGAGAAAGATGAATTTAGAATTTGATTTTATTGTGCAGAATAAAAAGGTTGAGAACATCTTTAGGAAGTACTAGGATAAATGATTGAAGGATAAATAATATAAAGAAGGGTAAAAGGGACCATAGTGTATCCAAACACTTTAGAGAAGTCCATGATAGGAATTTTAATGTCCTAAAATTTTGGGGAGTGGAAAAGGTGAACCAACATTGGAGAGGTGGTAATTTTGTGCATTTTCTTAGTCAGCACGAGTCCCTCTGGATTTATGAAACATATATATATATATATATATATATATATATATATATATATATATATATATATATATATATATATATATATATGTTATAGTATTATTAATAGATTTCTAGTAAGTCTAGTCTAGTCTAGTAAGTTTAGTAACAATATAAAGATGAATTATCAAGATTAGCCTGGTATACCAGTGGATGTGCAATACGTTTTCTAAAGAACAGACTATATTGTTAATATAGGGGGGAATGCTGTATATACTGTGCTATGTCAGTATGCTCCGAATTGAGCTATGTAAGCCGGATTAGTGACCATTAAAGTGGGGTTTAGTAGGGGGTGGATTGAGTGGGGACACCTTTAGTTTGAGGAGATTGGCATGTTTTGTTGTCGACAGGAAGTAGGTGTGCTCACATAGTCTCAGGATAGCTCAGGAATAGCTTGGTAGCTCACTATGGTAACAGGAATTGATATAAGGGCTGGGGTGTGAAGGCTACTCCATCCTACTGAAGAAGCCCAATTAGGTGGCGTAAAACTCCCCCTCCCATCAAGGCAGAGTTTTTCCGTTTTTTTATTTCGGACTGTCGGCGCTGTGATTAATTGCGGGACACTTTTTTTTTTTAATAAAGGAATTGTCAAAAACTGTCTCCAGTCATTTTTACTTTTTTTACACTTTTTTTGGTGAATGAGTAGGGGTACAGTGTACTCAATACCCATTCACATAGGGGGGGGATTGCGGGATCTGGGATCTTATTAAAGTAGGCTTTCAGATTTCGATAAGCCCCCTGCCCGCAGGCAAGGGTTATGGGGATGAGGCCGTTGTCCCCATCAACATAGGGACAAGGTGTTTTGGGGGGACCCCAAAGCACTCTTCCCATATTGAGGGCATGTGGCCTGGTACGGTTCAGGAGGGAGGGGTGCTTTCTCCCCCCCTTTTCCTGTGGCCTGCCAGGTTGCGTGCTCGGGTGTAGTATGGATTTTGGGGGGACCCCCACGCCATTTTTTTTATTTTGGCTATATCACTGTCCTGAAAAAATGGCGGTTTTTAACCACTTGCCGACTGCCGCACGCCGATGTACCTCGGCAGAATGGCACGGGCAGGCATATGGGCGTAACTAGAAACTGCAAAAGCTGCAAAAGTGACCATATAATAGTTCACTCTCTACTGATTATGAGATAAAGTAAAAATTTGCTCTCTACCACTCCTCCAATTTGGAGGTTCTGGCCGTAGCCAATTGCATATATATGTAAAAAGATCTATCCCTAGGGAGGTCCATAGGTTGGGCGTCCCTGGGATAAAAAAAGACAGCTACTTTTGGTCAGAAAGGGCACTCTACGAGATCATATAAAAAATAAGTATCAAATTTTATTATTGTTTAATCACCAAACTTACTGATATAAAAACATTATGTTACTTTCCATTGAGGTTAATAACCTCAAGTCCTCTGACAACACATCATTAAAAAAATGATACCTCAAATGTATAGCATTACAATGCTAGTTATTTTTTACATGATCTCGTAGAGTGCCCTTTCTGACCAAAAGTAGCTGTCTTTTTTTATCCTAGGGACGCCCAACCTAAGGACCTCCCTAGGGATAGATCTTTTTAGGCATATGGGCGTACCTGTACGTCCCTGCCCCCCAGGGGGCTGGGGGCCCGATCGGGCCCCTGGTGCCCACGGTAGTCGGAATCCCTTTTTGGAGCAATCTGTGCTGAGGGGGAGGCCACTGATTCATGGCCACCCCCTCGCGATCACTCCTGGCGAATGGAATGCTTCCTCTGCTTCTGTAATGTAAACAGAAGCAGAGGAAGTGATGTCATCTCTCCTCATGTCGGTCTTGTCGGTCTTTTCGGTCCGGCGCGCAAGGAGAGAAGACATTAAGTAAGTGCACCAACACTACACATACAGTAGAACATGTAGGCACACAAATCACCCCCCAAGCACCCCCCGATCACCCCCTGATCACCCCCCTGCACCCCCTGTCACATTGACACCAATAGCAGTTTTTTTTTTTTTTTTTTACTGATTACTGCATTTGTGTCATTTGTGACTGTTATAAGTGGTAGGGCAGTTAGTGGTAGGCCCCTTCAGGTCTAGGGTACCCCCGTAACCCCCCCCTAATAAGGGTTTAACCCCTTGATCACCCCCTGTCGACAGTGTCACTAAGCAATCTTTTTTCTAATCGCCGTATTAGTGTCACGGGTGACGCTAGTTAGCCAGGTAAGTATTCAGGTTCACCGTCAGTTTTTTATAGCGTCAGGTACCCCCATATACTACCTAGTAAAGGTTTTAACCCCCTGATTGCCCCCTAGTTAACCCTTTCACCAGTGATCACCGTATAACTGTTACGGGTGACGCTGGTTAGTTAGTTTAATTTTTTTAGTGTCAGGGCACCCGCCGTTTATTACCCAAAGTTTTAAATCCCTGATCGCCCGGCAGGTGATATAAGTTAGATTTTAGAGTCAGATAGGGTCTGCATTGCCCCAGGCAGCGTCAGGTTAGTGCCAGTACCGCTAACACCCACGCACGCAGCATACACCTCCCTTAGTGGTATAGTGTCTAAACGGATCGATATCTGATTTATACTAGCGTCCCTAGCAGTTTAGGGTTCCCAAAAATGCAGTGTTAGCGGGATCAGCCCAGATACCTGCTAGCACCTGCGTTTTGCCCCTCTGCCCAGCCCACCCCAGCCCACCCAAGTGCAGTATCGATCGATCACTGTCACTTACAAAACACTAAACACATAACTGTAGCGTTCGCAGAGTCAGGCCTGATCCCTGTGGTCACTAACAGTATTTTTTTTTAGCGTTTTGATACAGTTGCTGACAGCCTAGGAGCTTTTTTACCTGTGAGTTTTACTAGTGTACCAGTAAATTTAGAACCCAAAATGGCAAATCGAAGGTACACTAATGAAGAGATCTACACGTTTCTGAGCTAACAGATAGTGAAGAGGAAGTCACTCATCTGTCAGATTCAGGCTCAGAATACGATCCTGTAGAGGACAGCTGCTCCATGACAGATAGCTCTGACGACGGAGTTGTGGTCCCTGCCAAGGTCAGGCGTACCAGACCCTGATCTTCTTCTGCTGTTGAGGTGCAAGAACCGCAGGGCTCTCGTATGGAGCAGAGAAGTACTAGCGCCGCTATTCCTTCTGGTGAACTGACAAGCACCAGTGGCTTAGTACACCCTGGTCGTAGTCAAACCAGCACTGCAGTAACACATGGTGACGTGGCGAGTCCCATAAGTACAGTTCAAGCTGGCGAGGTGGCAAGCACAAGCAGTGTCTCGCTGCCACCAAGAAGACAAAGACAGGCCCGTCGAGCCCATAGTGCCCTTCCTGCAGAATTCGCCAATACTAATTGGGAGCCCACCACTTTTGCAGTACCCATACTTCCCCCATTCACTGGCCAACCCGGCATTCAGGTGGAAACAGTTGATTTTATGTCACTTGATTTTTACTCACTGTTTTTCACCGAAGATCTATTGTGGACCAAAGTAATTTTTTATGCTGGTCAATTCATCGCCGCTAATCCCCAGTCCTCCCTTGCCAGATATTGGAAACCAATTATGGTTTCCGAATTTAAAGTGGATGTAAACCCGAAATTTTTTTTATGTCATAATGTAGAGTATAAGATTTCCTATAATTTGAGCCCAGTCATGCCACAAAGAGTTAATCCAGCTCTGAGCAATCCTCTTTTATTGTTCAGTGAGATAAAACTTGACAAACAGAGAAAAACTTTGTCAAATCCTCCCCCTTGCTGTGAGTGACAGGTGATTTACATATCTCATGCACTAGCCTAAGACATGCATTATTTTTTAATTCCCACCCCCACTCCTTTCTTCAGCAGCTCTGCAAGGATTGGCTGTTCCACACCTCAGCATGATTTGGCATGCTGAAGTCATGTGGTTACTTTCCTATCTTTTCACTGGACGTTAGAGATCATAGCAGAAGTTCAGTGCAAGAGATACACAGGAGAAAATGCATATTGACAAGGGGAGTGTAGAGGTGGGCGAGGAGTCTACTGACATCACAACTCCACCCACCGAGCTCCAGACAACAGACCCGCCTACAGAATCTGCAGTTTTTCAAGTCTCATAACAGACAGAGGGGAGACATTTGACAGGTAAAGATACATGCAAGAGGCATGTATATCCTTGTCAAAAGAAGTTTATTGAGTATACAATATTATAAAGATACATAAAGTAAGTTTACAAGGATCTATAAAGTAAGCTCATTGTTTTACAGTAGGGATTATATAGGTAAATATCATGAAATTTCAAATATTAAACATTGGGTTCACGTAAACCTAAATTAAAGATATATATCATTTCCTTAGTTACTTTTGTAGGTATTTAAATGATTTATACCTACTATATATATTGTTTACAGGTAGAGTGTATATAGGTCAAATAAATTCTGATAATGAGCTTTAATCGTAAGGTGGAGAAAAGGAAAGAGAAAGAAGAAAAAGGGTAGAAAGGCAGAGGTATGGTCCACAAGGTTGTCCCGCTCGTCAGTTTATTATTCTTTTTAGTTCTCTTTGAAGCCTTAGAATGGGTGTCTCTGTAAGTCATTTAATCTGTTACCATGGCAACAGGACAGAGTCATTGAAATTTGACAGGAACTGTTGTTTTATCCAAGGATGCCAAAGTTTTTCAAATTTTGGAATTTGATTTTGATCTATGGCTACCATCTTAGCATGGGACATTGTATTATTCATTCTGTGAATTGTTTCTGCTAGTACCAACGTAGGAGATTTCCATGCTTTGGCCACTGTTTGTTTTGCAGCCGTTATTAGTTGGATCATAAGTTTGAATTGAGAGAGTGTTAACCATTCCGGTTTTAGATTAAGTAAAGTTATATATGGATCTGGTTGTATTATTTTTTTAAATATTTTAGATGCAATCACGAAGACTTCCTTCCAGAAGGTTTGGATTACTGGGCACGTCCACCATATGTGTAAATATGTGCCTATTTCTGGGCATCCTCGAAAACAAAGAGCTGAGGTATTAGGTGAATATTTTGCCACTCTAGCGGGTACAAGGTACCAGCGAATTAGGACTTTATAATTTGTCTCCAGTGCTAAGATGTTGGGTGAGGATGACTTAGATGTGAGCCATATGTTAGACCAGTCCGTGTCTTCTAAAGTTCGTCCCAGGTCCTCCTCCCACCTCTGAACGTAAGAGGGTCTATTAAGATTTACTACTCCATATAATTGATTATAAAGTGATGAAATTGTACCTTTAGCAAATGGATCTTTTGTACAGATTGATTCAAAAATGGATGATTGGGATAATGGTGTATTCCCCTTTAGGAATGGTGTATAGAAATTTTTGATTTGGAGATATCTAAATATCTCAGAGTTTGGTAGATCATATTTTCCTCTAAGCGATGGGAATGAAAGGAATGATTTAGATGCTATGAAGTCATTTAGTGTCTGAATGCCTGATGTTGTCCAAGCTTTAAAAGAATTTGGGTAGATCCATGCTGGATAAAAGGCCGGATTTCTGATAAAAGAAAGGAGAGGATTGTGTGGAGATTGTAACTGATATTTGGTTTTTAGTTTATCCCAGAGAGATAAGAAGTGTTTAGTTATGGGATTATGAATTTTAAAGCGGTCTTTAGGATCAAGCCATAACTAATTTGATATTAATAGAGGGTCATTTTCTGAAGCCTCTATAAATACCCATAATGGGATTTCCTGTTTTGCATGGTATTTGGACAGACTGGCCAAATGTGCTGCTCTGTAGTAGTTAGTAAAATTAGGGTATCCCAGGCCTCCTTTATTTTTGGGAAGATGTAGTGTGTGTATAGGTATACGTGGTTTAGAAGAGCCCCATATAAATGAAGTTGCTCTTTTTTGTACTATTCTCAAAAATAGGAAGGAATTGGAATAGGGAGGACTCTGAATAGATAAAGCAATTTGGGTAGAATAGTCATTTTGATTCTTCCCTATCCAGGATAAAGGAAGTTGCGACCATTGTTTTATTAGATTTGTGATTTGTCTTAATACAGGTGGATAACTGGTTGAGAATAAGTCAGAATGAGATGCTGTTAAATGAATTCCAAGATATGGGATTGATTTTTCTGCCCATGTGAATGGGAGTGCAGCCCTAGCCGGGATCAATTCCATGTTTGTGAGCGAAATATTAAGCACTAGGCATTTCTTAGGATTAATCATAAGGCCGGATAGGGCTGCAAATCCATCAAGAGCTGGTATTAAGTTAGGACCAGAGACCTGTGGTGATGATAGAAAAAGTAATATATCGTCTGCAAATATACATAATTTGTGTGTAATACCTCCTACTTCAATGCCAGTTATAGTTTGGTTTGTTCTGATGTATTGGGCCATGGGTTCGAGTATAAGGGCAAATAATAAGTGAGATAATGGGCAACCCTGTCGGGTACCTCTTTCGATATTAAAGGCATCAGATTTGTATCCAGCGTATTTTATATAGGCTTTGGGTTTATTATATAATGCTTTGATCCATGTTAAAAAGTGGGGTCCAAAACCCCATTTTTGTAATGAATATTGCATATATTGCCAGGATACTGTGTCAAATGCCCTCTTAATATCGAGAGATAGAAAACATAAAGGGATTTTCCGTTTTTTAGCAATATGTGCCAATAACACTGCCCTGCGTATATTATCGCCTGCCTGTCTATTTGGCATGAAGCCTACTTGATCTCTATGTATTAATTTTCCTATAATGCTATTGAGGCGTTTTGCTATTATTTTTGCTAATAATTTAATATGAAGGTTTAACAGAGAGATAGGCCGATAATTCACACAGGAAGTATCATCAGAAAGGGGTTTTGGGATCATACAAACAATTGCCATTAGTGTTTCTTGCCGAAAAGAATGTCCTTCTAGAAGTTTGTTAAAAGTTTCAGTGAGAATGGGAGAGAGTATTTCTGAGAATGTTTTATAGTATAAAGCCGAGTAGCCGTCTGGGCCTGGTCTTTTGTTAAGTTTTAGGTCTTTTATGGCATTAGCAACTTCATCTATAGTTATAGGCTCATCCAAACTGCTTTTTTGATTCTGAGACAACTCAGGTAAGGTTATTTTTGAGAAGAAGGATTCAGCCTCTGTAGGATTAAATTCATTGTTTGTCTTGTATAAAGTTGCGAGATGTGAGTGAAATTTATGGACTATTTTAACTGCATTACAAGTATAAACATTTTTTGATAATTTCAAACGTATTGGTTTGAAAGATTTGTTAGTTGAATTTAATGCCCGAGCCAAATATGTACCTGGTTTGTTTGTATTCATGTAGAAATTGTGTTTGGAGCGTTTGAGGGATTTATCAACTGACTCAGTGAGAAATAGATCATATTCCAATCTAGATTTTTCCAGATGAGATTTTGTACTCTGTAATCTTTGCTAGATTTTTGCGTTCCCGTTTAAATAGTGCCATTTGTCTTTGTATTGTACCACGCAAGACAGGCTTATGAGCTTCCCACAGTGTTATTGGGGAAATGTCTGTTGTATTATTAATTGATATGTATTCCTTTAAAGCTTGTTCAATGGCCATCTGATGTAGTGGGTGTTTGAGCATTATGTCCGGTAAGTACCACGTTGGGTCATGTGCTTTTGGTATGGCTGAGGCTATAGTAGTGTATACTGCATTATGGTCAGACCACGGAATCGGAATTATATCTGATGCAATAATTTCTGGTATCATTCCTATTGTTAGAAAAATATGATCTATTCTGGTGAAGGTTTGATGAGGGTGCGAGAAATAAGTGAATTTCTTTTTCATTGGGTTACTTTCTCTCCACGAATCTACCAGATTGTATTTGGAAAGAAGTTGAGAAAAAGGTAATCTAGAGGTTATTTTGGATGGAGTAAAAGGTGATTTATCTAGAAATGGGAGGAGAACCTGGTTCGAATCCCCGCACATTATCACTGTTCCTATTTTGTGTGTATTAATCACTTGTAATATATGTGAGAGGAATGGTGTAGGTTGTTTGTTAGGAGCGTAGTAGGAAATCACCGTGATTGCTGTATCCATTATATAGCCCATGAGTATCAGGTATCTACCTTCTGGGTCTTTAATTTCTGATGATAAGGTGAATGGTGTGGATCGGTGAAATGCAATTAGAGTACCCCTTTGTTTGGTACAGGCAGAAGCCGTGTAAATGTGTTGATAAAAAGGAGAAATATATTTTGGAGTAGAATCTTTGGTGAAGTGTGTTTCTTGGAGGCATACTATGTGAGCCTTCTTGTTATGGAAAGTACGGAAGGCTTTGGTCCTTTTTTGAGGGACATTTATTCCCTGAACATTCAGGGAAAGTATATTCAGTGGTGCCATGGCAACAGATCAAATAGTTTTGACTTACTTTTTGTTATGCAGAGCTGACTGCGCAGATCAACCTGTGTGGACTGAAGAGATGAAAAGATAGAAACGAAACCAGTGAATTCTGGAGTAAAGAGTAAACAAAAAACATATGAGATTAGATTATACATTGTATAAATTATTTTTTGCAAGTAATCACAATTTACCCGTGAAAGAGAATAAATATCTCTCTCAGGGGAATAAGTGCCTTCGTCACACTCCCACATAATATGGTTGGGAGAATGAGGAGGGCTAATGGGGGTACATGGATCTTCCGCTTACAGGAGAGAAGTGCTATGTCAAAAGACATCAAAATGATGTTTCATTAATTGGAGTGCAGAATATAGTTTTTGTTGAAATTATTTATTCCAGGGTGGTTGTATATGGTTAGTCTTGCCCTAGGCTAAATAATTCAGTTAGAAAGGTACTGTTAATAACTTTGGTATTGATGAAGATAGTTTGAATTATTTTGGGATTTTAACCCTTTTAGAGTAAACAATTACATATTTTATTCATATGTAACTGTTTAGATATGTTAACTCATAAAATTGAGGTTGTATTGCTTCAGATTAGAATAAACAAAAACATAGTTCTAGGAACTAGTTAGGTACTAATATATTTGTTTTAAGAAAAGAAAGAAAAAGCTTCCATTACTTCTGGATTATTGAACATATTTGTCCTAAAAAGTAATAAATCTATTGTTATTACCTGGAAATATATAACTGAACAAGAATTTCCTTATTTCACTTATATATTCTAAGGCTATATGAATCAGAAGTAATAAGAAATATAACTGGAATGTAACTTGATCCCATACAGTGTGTGACTATCAGAATGCAGTTACATTCAGTTATAAATACAGGTTTTTTATAGAGAACCATCTCTTAGTATAATAAATGAAGAGATATCAGGAATTAGGATGTCAGTCCATTGAATCTTCTTGGTCCATGGATGATGTGGCATAACGGCCTCTTTTGTGAGAATGATGATTCCCATTTTGTTCTGAAATTTTCTGGGTGCTGCCTGAAGGTGAAGATGATGCCATTCTTCTGCGTGTGGGGGTGTTGCTGCTTGTGGGTTCTGTCAGATTTAATTTTAAAAGGGTTTGTTGTAGTTCATCTGCTGATCTGCTTCTGTAAATTGTACCTTGGTAGTTAAATCTGACTGAAAAGGGGAAGCCCCATTGATACATAATGTTGTGGCGTTGCAGTTCCATTAGTTGGGGTTTCATGGATCGTCTTTTAGTAATAGTAAGTTGGGATAGGTCAGCAAAAATTTGATAATTGTGTCCTTGAAAATTAAGTTCCTTTTTTTCTCTTGCAGCAATTAGTATTTGTTCTTTCGTTCTGTAATAATGAAATTTTGTGATTATATCACGTGGGGGTCCGTCTTTCTTTTTGGCTGTGAGGGCTCTGTGTACTCTATCCAGTTCTAAACGTTCAATAGGGATATCTGGCTTTAGTTCTTGTAATAGAGCAGTAATAGTAGATTGCAGGTCTGTCACAGTTTCAGGTATTCCCCTTATGAGCAAGTTTGAACGTCTGGCTCTGTTTTCGTAATCTTCGAGCTTAGTTTGAAGTATTAAATTCTCTTCTTTTAATTGTTCCAATTCTGTTATATTTTCTTGGGTTGTAATTTCAATTTCATCAATTTTTATTTCTAAGGCTGCGGTGCGGTTTCCCAGCTCTCTTATTTCTTTGGTTAGGCTGTTTGTTATTTGGTCTGAGGTTTGTTTTAAAGCCTTATGAAGCATCTTTTCAAATTGTAATAATATTACTGGGGATGCTGCGGAGGCTTGTGGAGAAGTTTGTGAGAGGATTTGTTCTGTATCTGACTCAAATGGAGAGTCTTGCTGTGACATTTTCTGTCTGTGAGAGCGCCCTGATGCTGTATATTGTGAGGTGACTGGAGCTGCTTTAGTTGCAGTGAGTGCCTGTGAGCTCTTTGTGAGGTGATTTTTATTTCTGCCACGGCTTCCTCCCAGTACCATATTTCCTGCCCAAACTTTCACAGTTTGTTCCCTGGGGCAAAAAGGTTCAAATGGATACCTTTTGAGCCTGCAGGCTCCGCTTTGTCCTTCTCTTCTCTCCTCAGCGGTGTGGAGCTCTAACAATGCATGTCTGCTCCGTTAGGCTCCGCCTCCTGTCCGAGGCATGTATATCCTTATAGATAACGCCTATGGCAGTAGTTTAGAAAGGATGACATTGGGTTTACATGCACTTTAAGACCTTTCTGGACCTATCCCTTGACATGGGCATAGTTAAAATGAGTACGTTGCGGTCATATTGGTCCACTGACCCAATTTACCATATGCCCGTGTTCTCTGCTTCCATGGCCAGGGCATGATACAAGCAGATCTTGCGGTTCATGCACGTCAACAACAATGAACTCTGTCGTCCTCGTGGAGACCCTGGATACGATCGGCTCCACAAAATTCGGCCCCTTGTAAACCACTTCAACCAACGTATGAGTCCCTGATTAAGTTTTCTGGCCGCTTGTCATTAAAACAGTATCTTCCCAGCAAGCGTGCCAGATACGGGGTCAAGATGTATAAACTCTGTGACAGGGCCACAGGCTGTACATGTAGTTTTATGGTTTACGAGGGAAGAGATAGTCACGTAGAGCCGACAAACTGCCCTGACTACATAGGGAGCGCTGGCAAGATTGTGTGGGACTTTGTGTCACCCTTATTCGGAAAGGGGTACCATTTGTATGTGGACAATTATTACAGGAGCGTGCCACTTTTTAGTCACTTGTTTGATCTTCAGATTGGAGCTTGTGGCACCGTGCTATCTAATCGTCGGGGCTTTCCCCAGCGGCTTCTAGATTCCCGTCTTAGGCTGGGGGAGAGAGCCTGCTTGAAGTGTAATAACTTGCTCGCTATGAAGTGGAGGGATAATAAGAATGATTTCGTTCTTACCTCTCTTCATGCAGACACGACGGTCCAAATTACTACAGCGACTGGTGTTGTGGAGAAATCCCTCTGTGTCTACGAATATAACCAAAATATGGGAGGGGTGGACCTCAACGACCAGTTGGCGCCGTACCTAGTTGCCCGTAAGGCCAGACGCTGGTATAAAAAAGTGTCTGTACACTTATTTCAATTGGCTTTGCTGAATGCTCATGTGCTATACAGAACTTCAGGATGGACTGGATCCTTCCTTAAATTCCAGGAAGAGATTGTCAGAGCCCTTTTGTTTCCAGACGGTGCTCCACCTCACCTTCCCAATCCAAATGCAGTAAGCCGGCTGCATGAGAGGCATTTTCCATATGTCCTCCTGAGTACCCCTACCCAACGAGCCCCCCAAAGAAAATGTTGTGTCTGTAGAAAGCACGGATATAGGCATGACACCCACTATTTTTGTCCCTCCTGTCCTGACAATCCTGGTCTTTGCATTGGTGAATGTTTTGAACGCTACCATACACTAGTGGAGTTTTAGCGTAGGGTACAGCACTGCACAGACTAGGACACACTTTCACAGGGTCTCTCAAGATGCCATCGCATTTTGAGAGACCCGAACCTGGAACCGATACAGTTACAGTTGAAAATAAAAGTGTAAAAAAAAAAGTAAAAAATAAAAAAAAACACAAAAAAAAATAAAATAACAAAACCAAAAATAGTTGTCGTTTTATTGTTCTCTCTCTCTCTATTGTTCTGCTCTTTTTTACTGTATTCTATTCTGCAACGTTTTATTGTGTTTGCTTTTCAGGTATGTAATTTTTTTATACTTTACTGTTTACTGTGTTTTCTTGTTAACCATTTTTTGGTACACCATTCAGCTGCGGCGCGGATGTATTTACCTTGACAGCAACAGCGTTTGCTCCCACGATACATAAAGCCATGACTCCAGCGCTGTCTGAGGTGATTTCACCACCACAGTTAAAAAAAGAGTATATATGCCGAAGCATGGGGGCAGCAGGGGTGGTGGAGCGATTTGCTCCTAACTTTTGGGGCGGATGCGGATGTATTTATCTTGACAGCAACAGCGTTTGCTCCCACGATACATAAAGCCGTGACTCCAGCGCTGTCTGAGGTGATTTCACCACCACAGTTAAAAAAAGAGCATATATGCCGAAGCATGGGGGCAGCAGGGGTGGAGGAGCGATTTGCTCCTAACTTTTGGGGCGGATGCCCCCATGCTTCGGCATATATATATTTTGGGCACAGGTTGCGTTAAAAAATGTTTTATTGATGATTTTTTTTGTATTTGCTTTGCAGGTATGGTATGTCTTACTGTTATACTGTAATGTTACTTTGTTTTATTGTTAACCATCATTTGCTTAGCAGGTATGCTATTCAGCTGCAGCACAGATTTATTTATCTTGACAGCAACATTGTTTGCTCCCACGATACATAAAGCCGTGACTCCAGCGCTGCCGGAGGTGATTTCACCACCACAGTTAAAAAAAAGAGCATATATGCTTTGATCTAAACCGTTTGATTGTAGCTCTGGCTGTATGTTTAGGGTCGTTGTCCTGCTTGAAGCTGAACCTCCACCCCGGTCTCAATTTTTTTTGCAGACCCTAACAGGTTTTCTTTTAAAATTGCCCTGTATTTGGCTTCATCCATCTTCCCATCAACTCTGACCAGCTTCCGGTTCCTTGTCCCTGCTGAATAAAAGCATCCCGACAACATGATGCTGCCACCACCATGTTTCACAGTAGGGATAGTGTGTTCAGGGTGATGTGCAGTGTTCCTTTTCTGTAGCATTTTGCTTTTAAGCCAAAAGTTCAATTTTGGTCTCATCTGACCAGAGCACCTTCTTCGCCTTCTTTTTGCTGTATCCCCCACATGGCTTCTCGAAAAAAGGCAAACGGGACTTCTTATGGCTTTCTTTTAACCACTTGATGACCGCCGCACGACTATATACGTCCTCAGAGCGGCACGGGCAGGCAAAAGGGCGTGTATTTACGTCCTTGCCTTCCCGCGGGTGGGGGGTCCGATCGGACCCCCCCCGGTGCCAGCAGCGGTCGCCTTTGGTCTGGGAGCGACGAGAGATGAGGGGGAGGCCATCCGATTGTGGCCCCCCTCGTGATCGCTCCCAGCCAATGAGAATCCTCCCCTGCCTGTGTGTAGTACACACAGGCAGGGAATGTGATGTCATCTCTCCTCGGCTCGGCAGTTTCCGTTCCGGCGCCGAGGAGAGAAGACATCAATGTGAGTGCACAAACACACACACAGTAGAACATGCCAGGCACACATTACACCCCCGATCCCCCCCCGATCGCCCCCCGATCGCTCCCCTAATCACCCCCCCTATGTCACACTGACACCAAGCAGTTTTTTTTTTTTCTGATTACTGCATTGGTGTCAGTTTGTGACAGTTAGTGTGTTAGGGCAGTGAGTATTAGCCCCCTTTAGGTCTAGGGTACCCCCCTAACACCCCCTAATAAAGTTTTAACCCCTTGATCACCCCCCGTCGCCAGTGTCGCTAAGCGATCATTTTTCTGATCGCTGTATTAGTGTCGCTGGTGACGCTAGTTAGGGACGTAAATATTTAGGTTCGCTGTCAGCATTTTATAGTGACAGGGACCCCCATATACTACCTAATAAATGTTTTAACCCCTTGATTGCCCCCTAGTTAACCCTTTCACCACTGATCACCGTATAACTGTTACGGGTGACGCTGGTTAGTTAGTTTGATTTTTATAGTGTCAGGGCACCCGCCGTTTATTACCCAAAGTTTTAAATCCCTGATCGCCCGGCAGGTGATATAAGTTAGATTTTAGAGTCAGATAGGGTCTGCATTGCCCCAGGCAGCGTCAGATTAGCGCCAGTACCGCTAACACCCACGCACACAGCAAACGCCTCCCTTAATGGTATAGTATCTGAACAGATCAATATCTGATCCGATCAGATCTATACTAGCGTCCCCAGCAGTTTAGGGTTCCCAAAAACGCAATGTTAGCGGGATCAGCCCAGATACCTGCTAGCACCTGCGTTTTGCCCCTCCGCCCGGCCCAGCCCAGCCCACCCAAGTGCAGTATCGATCGATCACTGTCACTTACAAAACACTAAACACATAACTGCAGCGTTTGCAGAGTCAGGCATGATCCCTGCGATCGCTAACAGTTTTTTTGGTATCATTTTGGTGAACTAGCAAGCAGCAGCCCCAAGCAGCGTCAGGTTAGCACCAGTACCGCTAACACCCACGCACGCACCGTACACCTCCCTTAGTGGTATAGTATCTGATCGGATCAATATCTGATCCAATCAGATCTATACTAGCATCCCCAGCAGTTTAGGGTTCCCAAAAATGCAGTGTTAGCGGGATCAGCCCAGATACCTGCTAGCACCTGCGTTTTGCCCCTCCGCCCGGCCCAGCCCAGCCCACTCCCCAAGTGCAGTATCGATCGATCACTGACACTTACAAAATACTAAACACATAACTGTAGCGTTCGCAGAGTCAGGCCTGATCCCTGCGATCGCTAACAGTTTTTTTGGTAGCGTTTTGGTGAACTGGCAAGCACCAGCCCCAGGCAGCGTCAGGTTAGTGCCAGTACCGCTAACACCCACGCACGCAGCATACGCCTCCCTTAGTGGTATAGTATCTGAACTGATCAATATCTGATCCGATCAGATCTATACTAGCGTCCCCAGCAGTTTAGGGTTCCCAAAAATGCAGTGTTAGCGGGATCAGCCCAGATGCCTGCTAGCACCTGCATTTTGCCCCTCCGCCCAGCCCTGCCCAGCCCACCCAAGTGCAGTATCGATCGATCACTGTCACTTACATAACACTAAACGCATAACTGCAGCGTTTGCAGAGTCAGGCCTGATCTCTGCGATCGCTAACAGTTTTTTGGGTAGCGTTTTGGTGAACTGGCAAGCACCAGCGGCCTAGTACACCCCGGTCGTAGTCAAACCAGCACTGCAGTAACACTTGGTGACGTGGCGAGTCCCATAAGTGCAGTTCAAGTTGGTGAGGTGGCAAGCACAAGTAGTGTCCCGCTGCCACCAAGAAGAAGACAAACAGGCCTGTCGTGCCCATAGTGCCCTTCCTGCTGCATTCGCCAATTATAATTGGGAACCCACCACTTCTGCAGCACCCGTAATTCCCCCATTCACATCCCCAACCAAATGCAGTCGGCTGAATGAGAGGCATTTTCTTTATGTCCTCCCGAGTACCCCTACCCAACGAACCCCCCCAAAAAAGATGTCGTGTCTGCAGCAAGCGCGGATATAGGCGTGACACCTGCTATTATTGTCCCTCCTGTCCTGACAATCCTGGTCTTTGCATTGGTGAATGTTTTGAACGCTACCATTCACTAGTTGAGTATTAGCGTAGGGTACAGCATTGCACAGACTAGGCACACTTTCACAGGGTCTCCCAAGATGCCATCGCATTTTGAGAGACCCGAACCTGGAACCGGTTACAGTTATAAAAGTTAGTTACAAAAAAAAGTGTAAAAAAAAAAATATATATAAAATAAAAAAAAATAGTTGTCGTTTTATTGTTCTCTCTCTCTCTATCCTCTCTCTATTGTTCTGCTCTTTTTTACTGTATTCTATTCTGCAATGTTTTATTGTTATTATGCTTTATCATGTTTGCTTTTCAGGTATGCAATTTTTTATAATTTACCGTTTACTGTGTTTTATTGTTAACCATTTTTTTGTCTTCAGGTATGCCATTCACGACTTTGAGTGGTTATACCAGAATGATGCCTGCAGGTTTAGGTATCATCTTGGTATCATTCTTTTCAGCCAGCGGTCGGCTTTCATGTAAAAGCAATCCTAGTGGCTAATTAGCCTCTAGACTGCTTTTACAAGCAGTGGGAGGGAATCCCCCCCCCACCGTCTTCCGTGTTTTTCTCTGGCTCTCCTGTCTCAACAGGGAACCTAAGAATGCAACCGGTGATTCAGCCAGCTGACCATAGAGCTGAATAGAGACCAGAGTGGCTCCAAACAGCTCTATGGCCTTAGAAACCAGAAGCTACGAGCATTTCATGACTTAGATTTCGCCGGATGTAAACAGCGCCATTGGGAAATTGGGAAAGCATTTTATCACACCGATCTTGGTGTGGTCAGATGCTTTGAGGGCAGAGGAGAGATCTAGGGTCTAATAGATCCCAATTTTTTCAAAAAAGAGTACCTGTCATTACCTATTGCTATCAAAGGGGATATTTACATTCCCTGATATAACAATAAAAATGATTAAAAAAAAAATGAAAGGAACAGTTTAAAAATAAGATAAAAAAGCAAAAAAATAATAAAGAAAAAAAAAAAAAAAAAAAGCACCCCTGTCCACCCCTGCTCTTGCGGTCTGGCGTCAAATGTAAACAGCAATTGCACCATGCATGTGAGGTGTCACCGCGAACGTCAGATCGAGGGCAGTAATTTTAGCAGTAGACCTCCTCTGTAAATCTAAAGTGGTAACCTGTAAAGGCTTTTAAAGGCTTTTAAAAATGTATTTAGACTAAACTTCTTATTGGTTTTTTACTATATTACGCAAAAAAGACGATTCTTCTTAGATGGACGTCTGCATCCCCCCCCCCACCATGACGCTATGGGAAGATACCATTAATAAAGCTCTCCCACTGTATAAAATGACGTACTTAAATAGGAAATGCCCCAAGAAGTTTGAGGGTATTTGGTCACCTTGGACGGCTTAGGATTAATAATGCTCATACCTTGATAATATAATGGTACTTGTACTCACTGGTTGTCCGGGTTGCTTTGAGCTTCCCTCCCCCCTCCCATTACCTCCTTTCTACCCCCCCCACTTCTTTCCCCTTCCCCCCCCCCCCCCCTCCACCTTGGTCATTCCACATTTTGGATTGTGAGGTAATCTACTGGTGATCCCCTCTAACTCTATTAATAAGCATGTACTATCGCGGATTCGCATTGATTTAATGTCATGATTTGAATGTAGTTTGAGGCTATCGGTTGTGTTTTCACTATTTTATTTTGTATATATAACATGTAAGATGCATCATTTATGTATTTCTGGTTTCTTTTCCTTTTTTTTGGTTTTGTACCATGCTGTTTCTTTATCAATAAACTGAGATTTTGACCGTGAAAAAATGTATTTAGTTTGTCGCCACTGCACGTTTGTGCGCAATTTTAAAGCATGTCACGTTTGGTATCCATGTACTCGGCCTAAGATCATCTTTTTTATTTCATCAAACATTTGGGCAATATAGTGTGTTTTAGTGCATTAACATTTAAAAAAGTGTGTTTTTTCCCAAAAAAATGTGTTTGAAAAATCGCTGCGCAAATACTGTGTGAAAAAAAAAATGAAACACCCACCATTTTAATCTGTAGGGCATTTGCTTTAAAAAAATTTATAATGTTTGGGGGTTCAAAGTAATTTTCTTGCAAAAAAAAAAACATTTTTCATGTAAACAAAAAGTGTCAGAAAGGGCTTTGTCTTCAAGTGGTTAGAAGAGTGGGTGATGTGTGACATAAGCTTCTAAATGTTGTGCATAAAATGCCAGGACAGTTCAAAACCCCCCCAAATGACCCCATTTTGGAAAGTAGATACCCCAAGCTATTTGCTGAGAGTCATGTCGAGTCCATGGAATATTTTATATTGTGACACAAGTTGCGGGAAAGAGACAAATTTATTTATTTATTTATTTTTTTGCACAAAGTTGTCACTAAATGATATATTGCTCAAACATGCCATGGAAATATGTGAAATTACACCCCAAAATATATTCTGTTGCTTCTCCTGAGTACGGGGATACCACATGTGTGAGACTTTTTGGGAGCCTAGCCGCGTACGGGACCCCGAAAACCAAGCACTGCCTTCAGGCTTTCTAAGGGCGTAAATTTTTGATTTCACTCTTCACTGCCTGTCACAGTTTCGGAGGCCATGGAATGCCCAGGTGGCACAAACCCCCCCCAAATGACCCCATTATGGAAAGTAGACACCCAAAGCTATTTGCTGAGAGGTATAGTGAGTATTTAGCAGACCTCACTTTTTGTCACAAAGTTTTGAAAATTGAAAAAAGAAAAAAAAAAAGTTTTTTCTTGTCTTTCTTCATTTTCAAAAACAAATGAGAGCTGCAAAATACTCACCATGCCTCTCAGCAAATAGCTTGGGGTGTCTACTTTCCAAAATGGGGTCATTTGGGGGGTTTTGTGCCACCTGGGCATTCCATGGTCTTTGAAACTGTGATAGGCAGTGAAGAGTGAAATCAAAAATTTACACCCTTAGAAATCCTGAAGGCAGTGATTGGTTTTCGGGGCCCCATACGCAGCTAGGCTCCCAAAAAGTCCCACACATGTGGTATCCCCATACTCAGGAGAAGCAGCTAAATGTGTTTTGGGGGGCAATTCCACATATGCCCATGGCCTGTGTGAGCAATATATCATTTAGTGACAACTTTGTGCAAAAAAAAAATTGTCACATTCCCGCAACTTGTGTCAAATTATAAAATATTCCATGAACTCAACATGCCTCTCAGCAAATAGCTTGGGGTGTCTACTTTCCAAAATGGGGTCATTTGGGGGGGGTTTGTGCCATCTGGGCATTTTATGGCCTTCAAAACTGTGATAGGTAGTGAGGAGTGAAATCAAAAATTTACGCCCTTAGAAATCCTGAAGGCGGTGATTGGTTTTCGGGGCCCCGTACGCCGCTAGGCTCCCAAAAAGTCCCACACATGTGGTATCCCCGTACTCAGGAGAAGCAGCTGAATGTATTTTGTGGTGCAATTCCACATATGCCCATGGCCTGTGTGAGCAATATATCATTTAGTGACAACTTTTTGTAAAATTTTTTTTGTCATTATTCAATCACTTGGGACAAAAAAAATAAATATTCAATGGGCTCAACATGCCTCTCAGCAATTTCCTTGGGGTGTCTACTTTCCAAAATGGGGTCATTTTGGGGGGGTTTGTACTGCCCTGCCATTTTAGCACCTCAAGAAATGACATAGGCAGTCATAAACTAAAAGCTGTGTAAATTCCAGAAAATGTACCCTAGTTTGTAGACACTATAACTTTTGCGAAAACCAATAAATATATCCTTATTGACATTTTTTTTTACCAAAGACATGTGGCCGAATACATTTTGGCCTAAATGTATGACTAAAATTGAGTTTATTGGATTTTTTTTATAACAAAAAGTAGAAAATATCAATTTTTTTCAAAATTTTCGGTCTTTTTCCGTTTATAGCGCAAAAAATGGCAGAGGTGATCAAATACCATCAAAAGAAAGCTCTATTTGTGGGAAGAGAAGGACGCAAATTTCGTTTGGGTACAACATTGCATGACCGCGCAATTAGCAGTTAAAGCGACGCAGTGCCAAATTGGAAAAAGTCCTCTGGTCCTTAGGCAGCATAATGGTCCGGGGCTGAAGTGGTTAACAATGGCTTTCTTCTTGCTACTCTTCCAAAAAGTAAGATTTGTGGATTGCACGACTAATGCCGTGTACACACGGTCGGACTTTTCAGCTACAAAAGTCCGACAGCCCGTCCGACAGACTTTCGACGGACATTTGGCAGACTTTTGGTGGACTTGCGGCAGACTTTCTAACGAACGGACTTGCCTACATACGATCACACAAAAGTCCGACGGATTCGTACGTGATGACGTACACTGGACAAAAATAAGGAAGTTGATAGCCAGTAGCCAATAGCTGCCCTAGCGTGGGTTTTTGCCGTCGGACTAGCATACAGATGAGTGGATTTCTGGGTCCGGCGTAGTTACGACGTAAAGATTTGAAGCATGTTTCAAATCTAAAGTCCGTCAGATTTGCGGCTGGAAAAGTCCGCTGAAAGTCCAGAGAAGCCCACACACGTTCGGATTGTCAGCCGGCTTTAGTCCGTCGGCGTCATTCGGACTTTTGTAGATGAAAAGTCCGACCGTGTGTACGCGGCATAATAGTTGTCCTGTGGACAGATTCTCCCACCTGAGCTGTGGATATCTGCAGCTCCTCCAGAGTTACCATGGGCTTCTTGACTGCTTCTCTGATTAATGCTCTCCTTGCCCGGCCTGTCAGTTTAAGTGGATGGCCATGTCTTGGTAGGTTTGCAGTTGTGCTATACGCTTTCCATTTTCAGATGATGGATTGAAGAGTGCTCTGTGAGATGTTCAAAGCTAGGGATATTTTTCTCAACACCAGCCCATGGTGACAACGGCACCCACCGGCGCAGTGTGGAACTACACGCAACTCAGCCAAGCTGGAACAGAGGCAAATCTAACTTCCTCTAACAAGTAACCCACAAGATTTACCTATCAGCGGTAGATTAAAAATCTACTAGCGCTACATACTCCCCCCACTACAATAGACGTTGTCCTCAACGTCTGTCAAAAAAAAATAATACTCCCAAGCCTGAGAGCAGGTATTTGAGCTTGAAACTTTAACGTAAAGAAGAGGAGAAGACAGTAGAGAGATATTACAATTTCAACATTTTTCTTTTAAACAAAATGTTCACATCCGTAAACAAAACCACATTAATACTGTTGCAACCCCACTATCTATCTAGCTGAAAAGCCTAACAGCTTGATAGCAGGTCCACTTGCTCCTGAAAAAAAACAAAGTTAAACACCCACACAAGATATATACAGTTTTAGGAGCAAAGTCTCATTCTAAAAAAAATGAAACTCTCTTCCTATAATCTTTTCTATGTTCCCACTAAGGAACCAACTAGAATAACTTGAGGAGTCCATCCCTATATATATATATATATATATATATATATATATATATATATATATATATATATTAGGTATGTCATATCTTTAAACAAAAGAAGTCCAGCTATCGAAAAAACGAGCCTTGGATTTAGAAACACAGAGCTGAACACCAAATCTTGACCTCGAAGATCTCTGAACACTGACACTATCTATCTACATACCCCACAGTTCTTTATCCATAATCACCAGTAGAACTGAGGATCTGGCAATGTCAGTGATTTTCCTTGTTTATCCACTGTAGTGATAAAGTACACCACATCATCTTTTCCTGGTCTGCAAATGACCACTTTGTCAGCATGAATGTGCCGACCATAGTTCCAGTGTAGGAAACATCCACTGAAGCGTTCATCCATAGCGACAGAATATCCAGTTTTCCGGAAAGGCTTAGGCACAGACAAATAGTCCCAAACAGCTTCACTGTACCACAGCTCTCGGTTAGCTTCAATCTCTTGCATAATGTCCTGGGTAACATATGGGAACTTCAAACCATATTCCCTAGCCACGTGCTTGTTAAGCATTCTCTGCAAATGTGCAAGTCTGGGCAACAAACTATTTTTCCCCAAACCAGGGGGCACACAAGAGTTCAATGACTTGCTCACCATAGACCCGACGGGTGTTGGCAACAAAGTAGTAACTTTAGGCAATGTCTCCCCGACAGTACTGTGTGGCTCCACACAAGGTGAGGTTCTCCCTAAATTCAGGGCTGTCCATTCTGAGAAAGTTAAGGCAGAAGTAACGTCTTCACCCTGGGCCCATAACAGTTCTTGTGACATTGTCTCAAATAAATCATCATCACCGGAGAGATCCGACATGGAATCTCCGAATCTCTCAACTCTTCTGCCGGAAAATATTTACACAAAGTCCCAGATACATTCCCCTGTGAACGCTCACCCGTTCCTGACGTGGACTTCTCTGGTTCGGGCAGTCTCTGGGGTAGGCCTCGACCACTGCCGCGGGAAGCCTTTACATATCCCACCTTCCTCTGGACAGGTACAACAGGGGTAGGCGTAGTGGATGCGGAAATCAAGGTAATGTCCGCTGATGAGTCGGTTACCGCAGTATCTCTCTCAGGAACACTCTCGGTGACAAACAGGTGAAATCACAGCCTGATACCGCTGCATGATACACCAGCGATTAATGACCTGTAGTCGCGAATAGCGGGGACACTCCTAGAGCGCATGCGCGGAACAAACAGGTTGTGCATGCACACTGAGATGTCCTCAGTAGATTGGAAATGAGAGGAGATATAAAGAGTGACTGATGCCTAGAGCGGCCTATCCCATGATTAAGTTACAGGCATAACGAAACATGTCGGGGGCGTGGCCGAGCGAAAGAATAAACACCACGTACTAGTGACAGGAGGAAGCGAGCTCTGCGGTTTACCTAACGGGGGAAACGGTGGGTCCATCTGACAGGCAGGCGAGGAGAGGGTGAGAGATACTTCTTAGACGCCGGCTGTGGCAGGGTCCGCCGTGACCGCATACCCCCTAGGAGGTTGATCCAAGCTGCTGTGTTTTTATTGCATTATACAGATTGCTGTGGAATTTGCTGTGCTTTTAAATTGTATACACAATGTGAGTGGAATTTTTGGAGTGCGATTTGTGGTGTGTATTATTAAATTGTTACAATATCACACTATTGGGAGTCTCTTTTAATTTACATATGGATTGTACCTCCGGATGGAATTTGTTTAACCCTTGCCAGTAGCCCTAAACATCTATGCTTTATAGCCTCATACGAAAGTGGAGGCATGAGGAGCTGGTGAGTGGCTGTCCATTGGGAGAGGGGTCACTGAACACGCAGGTATGGTGGAAGGACTTGATAGAAGATAATTACACTCCTGGAATGAAAAAGAACTTGCCGTGGCACATTTGATGTGTTTTTCTGACCACGATCACAGACACTTTGCACACGTGTGTGTATTTTTCACAGAGTTTTATTTGATATAGTCACATAGGTATTGTGTGACACTCAACGACTGTCATTAGCTTTGATATTATACATTGTTTTTGTGGAGTCACTGCACAGGGATTGATGTATACTATCATATGAGCAGTATTGGCACTGAGTCATTTTATGTACTGTGTTTTTGGTGTTTTATACTCATTTGGTTCATTAATATCATTACATGTAATATATACATTTATATAGATTATTTTAAATTAATTTTTTTTGTAATATACACTTGTAGAGGGGTGTGCACTAGATTAGATAATTCACTGTAAGAGGTGGGAATAGTTCTGGAGATAGCGCCACGGTTTAATTCTTCACGTGGGGTGCAGTGCACTAGTAACACGTCACAGATTTAAATATTTCCTGTTTATCTGATACGCACCAAGTGGCAGCTATAGTTAGGGTATACCAACCGGTGATAATCAATATCGAGGTTGACTTTCCGAGGCGCAGTGGTGGGGAACTAAGTATAGGGTGGATATTATACCTAGGAGTACCGTTTATTAATAGGCAAATATTTACACAAAGTCCCAGATACATTCCCCTGTGAACGCTCACCCGTTCCTGACGTGGACTTCTCCGGTTCAGGCAGTCTCTGGGGTAGGCCTCGACCACTGCCGCGGGAAGCCTTTACATATCCCACCTTCCTCTGGACAGGTACAACAGGGGTAGGCGTAGTGGATGCGGAAATCAAGGTAATGTCCGCTGATGAGTCGGTTACTGCAGTATCTCTCTCAGGAACACTTTCGGTGACAAACAGGTGAAATCACAGCCTGACATTCTTTTTCAGCAGTAGCAGCAGCTTCTACTGTGGCGATACCTGTAGCCCAGTCCATACGATAAGCATGGGGTGACATGGTAGGTTGCTCCACCACAAACAAATATTCTCCACATTGCGAGCAGCGAACAAATGGATGGAGATGTATGACCAGTCCTTCACACTTGTGGCAAAGCATGCCCAGTCCTTCAATATCTCCAACTGTATAAAGAACAAACCTTCCTTGCGATTTCAGACTAATGCCGATATCTGTAAGCAAGGTTCCGGTCAGCATAGCACCTGCAGCGGTGCTGGTAGTGAACATCTTAGGCCCCACAGTTGGTTGCATCACCGAAAAAGACATGGCCACACTCTGATCTTCTCGGCATGATCACGAGGCCTCTCTTCTTCTCTGGCGCCAACACACACATACACGCGTCCCACGCGGTATCAAGTAGGCTAGGCTCCTCCTACTTGTTCCTCTGATCACGTAGCTCCCGGGCTTTCACTGGCGCCCACCGCCTTCGCAGTTAGAAATAAATTCCTGCAACTTTTAACCTCTTCTTCTCCTGAGAAATTGACAAAGTCCAGCTCTCTCCGTAAACTCCCGGTGAAACACTTCTCCAGGTTGCGAGAACTGATGGCCAACAAATCCCGGACGACGCCCCCACATGTAGCACTAACTCTCGGTGGAGCTGCTGGTTTAAAGCGGGCTGTTACCTTCACTCTCGATACCTCTGTTTCACCGACACCGGGTCTAGGGTTCCGTTGAGTTTACCTCTGGACGATATAAGCACCAAGCACTCAAGTATATTTTCCAATGCTTTAATGAACAAATAATAAAGGAAGTAGCAGGAAAGAGGCAGAAGGAAAGTTGCAGGGAAGCTCAAATACCTTTTTTCCTTAGTATTCTTTAGTACATTCTTTGGAATTGAACACTTGTAGTTGAATGCACTCCCCTCATAGGATTCAATCTTTGCCCGCCTGGATAGGCTTCTCTCACTTGCCTAGCAGCCAGTACGCAGCACGAACAAAAGTCTCTGCCACAGACTTGTTTGAAATAAAACCCGTACAATCCTCTGCCACAGGATGTATTGGTTTGCGATGAATGTCATACACAGTACTTGAACCTTTAAGCCAACCCAGCAGTACTATGCAGTAAGATTACTTCAGAATACGTCCTCCAACCGAGTCACCAGGCCCCTCTCCAGACCAGCACTCTGCATGATCCTTCCATGACGGGTCCTACCCTGGGATCTCCTCGGTTGTCCAGCTTCTTCACTCAGGATAGACAGCTCAGGACCATTCCTATGCTGCTGTGGTAGGCCCCAAACAGGCTTCTGGGCCCACCCACACGCCACAGCGACGTGGGCCTCCGGCACGGAGGACCACGAGGTGGTACTCTTAACGCATACCTGACAGCCAGGAAGGCCAGCAGGTGGCTGAAAATGAACCCTTAAACATGGCGTCTGTCCCACAAATACCCTCTCCCAGAATGCAACTCGGAGGACCACCTCCACCGAGTTGTCTCCAGGACAGAGGAGCACTCATACACTTCAACACGTTGCCTTTCCATGGTGACACCAGCCCATGGTGACAACGACACCCACCGGCGCAGTGTGGAACTACACGCAACTCAGCCAAGCTGGAACAGAGGCAAATCTAACTTCCTCTAACAAGTAACCCACAAGATTTACCTATCAGCGGTAGATTAAAAATCTACCAGTGCTACAGTTGTAACATGACAAGGGGTATGAATACTTTTTAAAAAAAACTGTAAGAGCTGTCTGCTTAACAGAAAGCTGTGATTGTTTAGTGAGGTCTGCTCAGTGTACGCTGATGCTGCTCATGCTGTCTTGGAGATTTCACACTGGTCCAATAATGAGACATATTGGACAGTGGGAGGAAACCCAGCAGGTGAGAGCATGGATGTAGATACAGCCCTAGCCAATTAAGGGAGATGTGCCCCAAGGAATGCTGGGTGCCTGTATTTAAGTCTGAAGAGCACATGGGCTGGTGGTCCAGTCTCTCTCTGATCGAGGTGCAGGTGGAGAGGAGGCTGCTGCCTCTCCCCAGCATAGGCTGCCATGCGGCCTCAGGTGGTTGACCTGAGGGCCTAAAACCTTGGAACTATAACCCAGAGTTTCTGTGAAAGCTGACTGAGGGAGAATGTACACGGATCTGCTCTGATGTCACTGGTATAGCATGTTGTTTGGAAGTTGGAAGGGGGCTACCAGCTGCCCCTGGACATTTTGTGAGTACAGACCGCTGAAGGGATCCCTGAGACTGTGTGTGTTGCTGAAATCCCCTCTTGATCCTAGAAGTCAGCATACTGGGTGTGTGAGCTAAAGGGGACACTGGCTAGTGTCTTGAAGATATAAAGTCCACTGAGTTCCTTCTGCTACAAAGGGACTTGTTCATTTCATACAGATGCTGTATGGTTCAGCAGATAATCTGCTTCACAGTTCTACAGAGAGAGTTATCCTGGCTTGTGCATAGTTAATTTGGAGTATCCTACTAATTCCATGCTCCTATCCAAGTTCTCCAAATAAAACATAAAACACATCCCCTAGAATGGTCATTGGAGACAACGAGCGGAAGAGTGTGTGCACCTGGCTGTGTGAAAATACAGTGTAACTGGCTGTGGAGTGATTAGTGGGAGACCCGGGTACAAATATTCAAGCAGCTCCTACAGGGGTACCGATACATAGACTACTGTCCAGTGACTGCTTTGTCCTAAGATCCCAGCCATGGGGTCAGCTGCAGTGAGTGTCCCTGTTATTGTAGCTAAATGTACTGGGGCGCTGATCCAGTCAGCATGGGGGTCCAGCGGGAGGCTGCTTTTGCTCTACCCTTTCCTCTGAGTTAGCTTAAAAATCTCCCCAGGCATTTGGTGAATGAAGCCAGAGGTGTGGCTGCCTCCTCCACTTCTCCCACAGGTTCTGGATGATCCTGCAGATAAGATGAGGAATGAGGGGGAGCCAGAACGAAGCAGCCTGGGAAGTCTTCTATTTCCTCCAACAGGTGGCTGTTTCATTCTGGATGATTCTGCAACTAAAGATGAGGAAAGAAGAAGAGGAGCCAGAATGAAGCAGCCAAAGAAGTCCTCCATATCCTCAGCCCTGGGGTAAATGGCTACACTACATGATGCTCATTGACCATTTTGCAACTACATACTGCTCATTGCCCCACCACTACATACTGCACATTAACTGCCCTACCACTATATGCTGTCCACTACCCTACAACTACATACTGCTCACTGACCACCCTGCCACTACATACTGCTCACTGACTGCCCCGTCACTACATACTGCTTACTGACCGCCCTGCCACTACATACTGCTTACTGACCGCCCTGCCACTACATACTGCACACTGACCGCCCTACCACTACATACTGCACACTGACTGCCACGCCACTACATACTGTTTACTGACCGCCCTGCCACTACACACTGACTGCCCGCCACTACATTCTGCAAACTAACTGCCCTACCACTACATACTGTCCACTACCCTACAACTACATACTGCTTACTGACAACCCTGCCACTACATACCGCCCTAACCTGCCACTACATACTGCACACTGACCACTCCACCACTACATACTGCTCACTGACCACCCTGCCACTACATACTGCTCACTGACCGCCCTGCCACTACATACTGCTTACTGACCACCCTGCCACTACATACTGCACACTGACCGCCCTACAACTACACACTGCACACCAAACTGCCACGCCACTACATACTGCTCATTGCCCCACCAGTACATACTGCACACTAACTGCCCTACTACTACATACTGTCCACTACCCTACAACTACATACTGCTCACTGACCACCCTGCCACTACATACTGCACACTGACTGCCCCACCACTACATACTGCTCGCTGACCACCCTGCCACTACATACTGCTCACTGACCGCCCTGCCACTACATACTGCTTACTGACCACCCTGCCACTACATACTGCACACTGACTGCCCTACCACTACACACTGCACACCGACTGCCACGCCACTACATACTGCTCATTGCCCCACCAGTACATACTGCACACTAACTGCCCTACTACTACATACTGTCCACTACCCTACAACTACATACTGCTCACTGACCACCCTGCCACTACATACTGCACACTGACTGCCCCACCACTACATACTGCTCATTGACCGCCCTGCCACTAAATACTGCTTACTGACCGCATTGCCACTACACATTGCACACTGACTGCCCCACCACTACATACTGCTCATTGACCGCCCTGCCACTAAATACTGCTTAATGACTGCCCTGCCACTACATACTCACACTGACTCCCCACCACTACATACTGCTCATTGACCACCCTGCCACTAAATACTGCACACTGACTGCCCCGCCACTACATACTGCTTACTGACCGCCCTGCCACTAGATACTGCCTAATGACTGTTCTGCCACTACATACCGCTCACTGACTGCCCTGCCACTACGTACTGCACAATGACTGCCCCACTACTAGATACTGCTCATTGACCGCCCTGCCACTAAATACTGCACACTGACCGCCCTGCCACTACAAACCGCTCACTGACTGCCCTGCCACTACATACTGCTCACTGACTGCCCTGCCACTTCATACCACTCATTGACCACCCTGCCACTACATACACCACTCGCCAACTGCTCTGTCATTACATACTGCTGACTGACTGCCCTGCCACTCAGAGCCTGTGCTACCACTAGGCGAACTAGGCAGTCGCCTAGGGCTCACTGCCACCTAGGGCGCAGCCATGGCCCCTGGGAGGGAGGAGGTGGGGAAGCAAAAGTGACAAGCCAGCTGGAGAAGGAAGTGAGGGGTGCAGAAATTAGTTCCCATCCCCAGAAAAACCCATCCACCTGCTCCTCTCCTCCGATCGCCGTTCCGTCCTCTGCTTTATGTGTCTGTCTCTGTGTGTCACTGTGTGCAGGTGGCGGCTCAGGAAGTGTAGCGGTGCTTGGTGGAGAGGATTCATTCCCCACACTGCTCCGTCCACTCCACCTCCAGCATGCCTGCAGCCTGCCCTGAGCAGCCACACACTTCTCCTGAGTGCCGCCCCTCCTGTGGGCTCCATCTGTGATCTGTGAAGGAGAGGTGGGCAGGAAGATTGGGAAGCAGCTGACAGCCACACTGTGATATACTGCTGAATGAGCCAGTGTGAGCCCCTGGGACCATTCCAAGTGACTGTGCACTATCACTGAGCAGACCCTTCTCTCTCTCTCTCCATGACCCAGCTCAGCATACAGAACATCTTCTAGAAAATCACCCTTTGCAGGGAGAATGAAGTTTCCAGGAGCACATATTCAGAGAAAATCTCCCCTTCCTTCTCTTTGCAACATTTTCTTCCACTCTTCATCACTGAGGATGAATATCACAGCTTTACATTGAAATCCTTGGAAACAATGCATTTTCCTGTGATGTGGGGAGCTGTACAGAGTACACTGATCAATGACGTAATTTCTTTTCTTGTGGGCAACTAGCCTGATTAAACACTAAGTTGCTACCTGGACAATATGATCTTTGGCTTTCTCATCTTCTTCAGGGGCATCTGGTCCTGCTGTCTTCAGTTGTGGCAGTAGAGCATCTGTACAAAGATGCTGGAATTGTTTGTCTGGGTTTTCCTTAAGGCCCCTTTCACACTTGTGCACTTGTCCTGTGACTTGGGACTGCAAAGTCGCATGACAAGTTGTACGCCATGATTTCCAATGAGTACCGTTCATATCTGTGCAACTTCAAAGTAGTCTCTGCACTACTTTGGCTCCGACTTTGATGCGATTTGAGGTCCATAGACCTCAAGATTACACAGGAATTGCTTAAAGTCGCATCAAAATTGCTGTAAAATCCCACGACTTCCAGGTCGCACAAGTGTGAAAGGGGCCTTAGGCTGGGTTCACACTGGAGAATGCAGCGGCTCACAGCAGGTGTCCAGTGCATCTTCATTCACCGTTTAAGGTCCTATTTCAGCCCGAATTTTGGTCTGAATTGAGACCTGAAATGGACCAAAAGACGCAGTGCGGAGATGTGTGAACCGGCTCCAAAGAGAGTCAGTCGCAATCTCCTGCTATGTGAATTAGATGCAGGGAAACTTGCATCCAATTCGCAAAGGTGTGAACACAGCCTTAAAGTGGTTGTAAACCCTTACAGACCACTTTGACCTACAGGTAAGCCTAGATTAAGGCTTACCTGTAGGTCCAAGAAATATTTTCTAAACCTACACGGTTTAGGAGATATTTGCAAAAAGACAGGCACCACTGTCTATGGCGCATGCTCCGTAGACAGCGGTGTGCAGGTGCACTGAGCATGCCGCTGCTGACATCGATATGCCGTTAGCGGCGGCTCCCGTGCGCATGCGCGGGAGTGACATCATCACAGCGCCGGAGCTGCAATACCCGGGAGGAAGATGGACGCTTTGTGGAAGAAGGGACAGCGGTGACATCGCAGGCTCCTGTGTCAGGTAAGTGACAGATAATGGGCTACTATGTGATGCATAGTAGCCCGTTATGCTTTACCTTTGCAGGGAAACAAAGAGGAAGTAAACCCATCAGGGTTTACTTCCTCTTTAAAATGGTGTGCTACACATGTTTTTGCTCCCTATAGACTGCAGTGAGAGTGACTTAAAAATAAGTGATTTCTTGCTTATCCTTCTCCTAGTAACTAGCTTTCTATTGGATAAAACAAAAATGCTCAAGTCTGGAAAATGCATATATGCATGAAGGCAAAAAAACTTTCAGCCTTTACAACCACTTTAGAGTGATTGTAAAGTCAGTGCTCAAAATTATTGGCAGCCCCTCTGTTAAAACACACTATACCACACAATCTGTGTTTTTTTTTAATTCCCCTACTAAATACCCGTTTCCACATCGCTGAGGCTCTCCTCCTCCGATCTAAGGGCTACAAAGGGAGGGGCTGAGATCCCCCTCTGAAGTCCTTCAGTCCTGTGACTGCACATTGGCAATGTGGAAAAAGGTATTTAGCATTGAGATGACCTGGATTTGTTAAGAATACAGCCCCAATCTATGCTCACAACCCACTATCAACTTTACATCACATTACAGCACAAACTTGGATGGAATACTTTGGGACAAAATCTGGAAACACATGACTGATATTGTATGACTGGTGTGATTTAGGGAATGTTTAGCTCAGTTGTAGAAGCCTTTGTAAATGAGAACCATGCCAGTCTGAACTTCTTGTTAGGGCTTTCCAGCCCGCTTTTATTAAAACAGAAATCAAAGCAATGTCCTTCACATCAGGTTTTCCCATGCAGGGGTTTCAGTTTCACACAGCAAAACAGATCACAAAAATACCAAGGCATCTGGCTCACTCTTCAGCAGCACAGCTGTTCTTACACTGGTCTCTCAGGCCATCTCACCAGCTCTTCTGGCTCTCTGAACTCTCTCCTGGCTTTCTCAGCCTTTGGTTACAGCTTTCTGCTGTACAGGTCCAATCCTTGCCTCTCAATAAGGGCCTCCTGGCTGATTCCCTCAGTTCCATAGACTCTCTTAGTTGCCTAAGCTCTCCCAGTTTCCAAACTCTCTCAGCTGTCCCAACTCTCTCAGCACGATGGATATGGAATCTCTCCAACATGGAGTGCAGTCTTTTGAGAAGAGTTCCTGACAGGAACACACTTGTCTGCAAATGGAAGCCCATCACCCTTCTGGCTGGAGCCCTGAGCTTTACCCAAGCCCCGTTGATCTTAAACAGACCTGAACACTGGGTTGGATATTTCTTCCCTTCCAAAGGACTTCAAAATGTCTATACTACGGAACCCAATCCAGGAATACCAAAATACTGTAAAAATAGTTTTCTCTGCTAATAATTGATACTCCGAGGTCTTACACTCTCCATACATGTGAACTCTGTCCTTTTTACACCCATTTTGACAGTGACAGGGCCTTGCACTGTCACACCAGTCTCAGCATTAAGTTTTTATAATTTTTCTCCTGTATTATTAAGTTATGTTATTACTTTAACTCCTATCTTTGGAGAATCATTTATATTACCTAGTTCAGCAGTAGTAGTCTATATTAGGTACAGTGGGGACGGAAAGTATTCAGACCCCCTTAAATTTTTCATTCTTTGTTATATTGCAGCCATTTGCTAAAATAATTTAAGTTCATTTTTTTCCCTCATTAATGTACACACAGCACCCTATATTGACAGAAAAACACACAATTGTTGACATTTTTGCAGATTTATTAAAAAAGAAAAACTGAAATATCACATGGTCCTAAGCATTCAGACCCTTTGCTCAGTATTTAGTAGAAGCACCCTTTTGATCTGCTACAGCCATGAGTCTTTTTGGGAAAGATGCAACAAGTTTTTCACACCTGGATTTGGTGATCCTCTGCCATTCCATTTGCAGATACTCTCCAGTTCTGTCAGGTTGGATGGTACAGCCATTTTTAGGTCTCTCCAGAGATGCTCAATTGGGTTTAAGTCAGGGCTCTGGCTGGGCCATTCGAGAACAGTCACAGAGTTGTTGTGAAATCACTCCTTCGTTATTTTAGCTGTGTGCTTAGGGTCATTGTCTTGTTGGAAGGTAAACCTTCGGCCCAGTCTGAGGTCCTGAGCACTCTGGAGAAGGCTTTCGTCCAGGATATCTCTGTACTTGGCCGCATTCATCTTTCCCTTAATTGCAACCAGTCGCCCTGTCCCTGCAGCTGAAAAACACCCCCGCAGCATGATGCTGCCACCACCATGCTTCACTGTTGGGACTGTATTGAACAGGTGATGAGCAGTGCCTGGTTTTCTCCACACATACCGCTTAGAATTAAGGCCAAAAAGTTCTAACTTGGTCTCATCAGACCAGAGAATCTTATTTCTCACCATCTTGGAGTCCTTCAGGTGTCTTTTAGCAAACTCCATGCGGGCTTTCATATGTCTTGCACTGAGGAGAGGCTTCCGTTGGGCCACTCTGCTATAAAGCCCCGACTGGTGGAGGACTGCAGTGATGGTTGACTTTCTACAACTTTCTCCCATCTTCCGACTGCTTCTCTGGAGCTCAGCCACAGTGATATTTGGGTTCTTCTTTACCTCTCTCACCAAGGCTCTTCTCCCCCGATAGCTCAGTTTCACCGGATGGCCAGCTCTAGGGGTGGTTCTGGTCGTCCCAAACGTCTTCCATTTAAGGATTATGGAGGCCACTGTGCTCTTAGGAACCTTAAGTGCAGCAGAAATTTTTTTGTAACCTTGGCCAGATCTGTGCCTTGCCACAATTCTGTCTCTGAGCTCTTCAGGCAGTTCCTTTGACCTCATGATTCTCATTTGCTCTGACATGTACTGTGAGCTGTAAGGTCTTATATAGACAGGTGTGTGGCTTTCCTAATCAAGTCCAATCAGTATAATCAAACACAGCTGGACTCAAATGAAGGTGTAGAACCATCTCAAGGATGATCAGAAGAAATGGACAGCACCTGAGTTAAATATATGAGTGTCACAGCAAAAGGGTCTAAATACTTAGGACCATGTGATATTTCAGTTTTTCTTTTTAATAAATCTGCAAAAAAGTCAACAATTCTGTGTTTTTCTGTCAATATGGGGTGCTGTGTGTGTACATTAATGAGAAAAAAAATGAACTTAAATAATTTTAGCAAATGGCTGCAATATAACAAAGAGTGAAAAATTTAAGGGGGTCTGAATAATTTCCGTCCCCACTGTATATCTACAAGCAATATGAATACTCTCATCAAAAGTCTTATTGATAAGTTAATTAAACTATATTCTTGTCTTTAATATAAAATATAAATTATGTTTATGTTGACATTTTTAATGGCATAAGACCGCTCTCTATTTAGAACATTAAGGATTAAGCTTATAGGGGAGGAGGAGGGTAGACACCTGTATCTCAAATGATCAATCTTCAATAGCTAAGTTTGCTTTAAAATTTGCCAGCCCAGGGGCATAGATAGATAGATAGATAGATAGATAGATAGATAGATAGATAGATAGATAGATAGATAGATAGATAGATAGATAGATAGATAGATAGATAGATAGATAGATAGATAGATAGATAATAAAAGGCAGACTCGGGTACATTGCTGGAAAAATTGCATATTTATTCATTGATTTATAATTGTAGGATATAGTGAAATGGGGATACATGTAATATATTTACTGCATATTTATTTACTTATACATGTGTAAAAATCAATCATATTTACTATATTTGAAATAATTTGCATTTAGCTAAAGCTGTATTATGAAAAATGTGATTTAAATTTAAAACAGAGCCATCCAACTATTTTATGTTTTAGTACAGCTCCGACTGTAGTTTGTTACTAATCTGTGACTACAGCATAACCCAACAACTTTATTGTCCTATATAGTAATCTGTGTATGCCAAAACACATGAAAACTGTACATGGCAAGGTTATATGTATGTGTATGACATAAGGATCCTTCCAAAAATAAAAATAGTTGGTAAAAGATGAACAAAGCGAGCAGTCCCTGAAATAGAAAAAAGTGGTCACTGTCAGAATATTAATAATACAACTTTTTATAAATTAATTGCATTTAGGCTTGTTTCACACTGTAGCCGCTCCGTGTTACAGTAAAGCGCCGCTAGTTTTAACGGCACTTTAGCATCATTTTAGTGGCGCTTTTTGGCCGTTAGCTGGGTTAGCTGGGTGCTTTTAACCCCCACTAG
The DNA here is from genome assembly GCF_042186555.1 of Aquarana catesbeiana. Lineage (NCBI taxonomy): Eukaryota > Metazoa > Chordata > Amphibia > Anura > Ranidae > Aquarana > Aquarana catesbeiana. The sequence goes on from NC_133327.1 coordinate 38,351,710, forward strand.
CGGCCGAAGAAAGGGTTAAACCGCCCGTGTTGCGGCGCTGTCCCGCAAACACACCGCCCCAGTGTGAAAAGTCACACTGAAATTATTGGGGAGGTGGTTTTCAGGCATTAGAGGCTATTTCTAGTGCTAAAACACCTGAAAACTGCCTCAGTGTGAAAGCAGCCTAATATAGATCTATAGACTATACATTTTGCAATGCTTTGTTTGTCTCCTAATCAGGACTAATACTAGACATTTTGTGGTTGATTTACTAAAGGCAATTAGATTGTGCACTTTGCAGAGTTGAAGATGCAGTTGCTCCAAAGCTTAGTAAATGAGGTAAAACTTAATTTGCAAAGAATATCCTGTCATAAGAAAGGAAAAAAAAAGAAAAAAAAAAGCATTGTTGGAAGTCAGCAGAGCTTCTGCTTATTTATTGCGCTCTGGAGCAACTGCTCTTGCAAAGTGCACAGTCTATTTGCCTTTAGTAAATCCATCCCTATGTATTGTCAGGCTATTGAATTAGGCTATGAGCTGTATTAGCTTAGATGCATTTGTTGATGGCTCACATGCAACATTCTGGTGATATAGCTTGTTTTTTTTCATCCGTCTCTGTCTTTATTGTGTGCAGATAGCTTTCACTGTTATTCCACTTTGACCATCTAGCCAAATAAAATAAAGTGTAGGGCTGCTGTGCTAAAGGGAAAACAGTTAATCTAAATAAATGATAATTTCTATACTATATGGTCTAGAACCCCATTTGAGTGCAATGTCCACAAGTGTTAAATCCAAAAAGTGCATTGTGTTTCATATTCATTGACAAATATATACTAAAACCCTCCTTAGTTAAAAAATAAAAAAATAAAAAATAATTATATATATATATATAACCCGGGGGGAACGGAGTTCCAGCACCTCAATCACAGAATGTATGTAACAGCAAGGGGTACTAGAGTGTGCTGGAGGGTCTACTGATGCTGGCTACTAGATGGATCTTTGGTTGCTGGGTAATCTATTGTTTTGGGGGGGTCTAGTGTTGCTGGGGAGGTTTATTGTTGCTGTCTGGGGGTCTATTATTAATTGGGGGTGTCTATTGTTGGCTGCAGGGGCTCTATTTTATAGCTTTTCTTGTTATCAGTATCAAATTCCATACAAATGACTTGATTCTCTATTCTCTAAAAGGGATGGTACTGGAAGGTGGGTAGGGGGTGGGACCAAGGGACAGTGCTCAGGGGGTAGGTAGGGGGCAGAGACTAGGAGTGAGTGGGAAGAGGGTGTACCTGCACCTATTCCCTGAGAAAAAAAGCTCTGCTGCACGGGATCTATTTTACTCTCTTTCTTGTTATCCTTAATAAATTCTATGCAAATCACTTAGTAGCACAAACTGATACTTGTTGCTGAATTCTCTAAAAGGGACGGTACTCGGAGGTGGGTAGGAGGAGGAACCAAGGAACTGTGCTCAGAGGCAGGTATGGGGCAGAAACAAAGGATAACTCAGAAGGGGGGAGTTCCAGCACCTATTCTCTGAGAAAAAAAGTACCCGTATTTGTGTGTGTGTATTACAAAGCGGTTTTAGCACAGTAAGCATAAACTTAATAATTTATAATTAATAATTAATTTAAAAATAATATAGCAACTTCAGACATCCGTGCCCTATTTTTAGTTACTGACCTGTCCCATGCAGTAGAAATTGAGACATGAATGGTCAGGTGCTAAATAACTACATATATACAATAATTATATATATATATACACTGTATATATATATATATATATATATATATATATATATATATATATATATACACTAAACAATAAGTTGCACTTATTAACCCTTACCTATAGAAAACTATTGCTTATAAAATGTAGATTCTTAGTTAGCATATATTGCAATATATATTCAAGTTGGCCAACTACATCAGAGATCCCTCTCTTGCCAGTCCCTACCCTATCTTGCAGATTTTCCAGATCTTTTTTGCCTCAACTAGGAAGTCTTTGGGTCAGTAGAGTCCCTGCCCCCCAAGTTTTTATGCGCATTTGCTAGAGTGGGGAAAGAGTATAGGGATGAACCGAACACCCCCCCCCCCCCGGTTCAGTTTGCACCAGATCTTACGAACAGGCAAAAAATTTGTGCGAACACGTGAACACCGTTAAGAGGAAGTAAACCCTGGTAGGTTTTACTTCCTCTTTATTTCAATGCAAAGGTAAAGCATAATGGGCTACTATGCATCGCATAGTAGCCCATTATGTATCACTTACCTGAAACCGAAGCCCGCGATGTCTACATTGTCCCCACAAGCAGGGAGCGTCCATCTTTGCCCCTCTTCCTTCCGGGGCCACGAACTTCGGCTCTGTGACTGGCCGGAGTCGCGTAATGTCAGTCCCGCGCCTACGCGTGGGAGCCACCAGTCATGGCATGACTCCTATTAGAAACGGCACAATGAGATCGGCGCATGCACCGTAGTAAATTTTTAGTAAATATCTCCTAAACTGTGGAGGTTTAGAAGATATTTCAAGCAGGTAAGCCTTAATATATATAGGATACAGGATATAGAATACAAATACTGCAGCTGCTGACTTTTAATAATCGGACACTTACTTGTCCCAGGGTCAAGCGATGCAGGGGATCAAAGCTCCGCTCATCTCCCCCTCCATGCCGGCATTGTAACTGTGGGCGCTAGCGGCGCCGCGCGCCGTGCTTGGCCGTGCAATCGTCTGGGACCTGTGATGTGTCCCAGATGATTGACAAGAGGGTGGGGGCAGAGCTGATCTCCCTTCCTGCACCGAGGGAAGTGACGTCAAGAGCCTAGGCGCTGAAGGAGGCAGACTACGAGGGACCCCCTAGCAACAGGCATTTAGAGTTGAGTAAAAAAAAAATTTCTCTAAATGTTTTTTTTTTATTTTTTTTATGCACGTTAATGAATTTTTTTTTTTTAGTGGAACTCCACTTTAAATTTGGACCTAGAAGGCTTTAGAAATAATGTGAAAATTATTTTTTCATAAGTATCCTCATATGCTACAAATAACAAACTACAGAAAACTTAGTAGTAACATTTTTTACCAGCTATTCCAGAGGATGAAGCTGTAAAGAAAAAAAAAAAATCAGTTACAAGTTTACTTATGGGGTATCATTGGAAAACAAGATATTAAAAAGCTCTAATCAGTTTGCATATAGGTAAAAAAGAATATACAGTAGGTGCAAGCAATATTCTGTGATTGCAATATTTTTAAGCCCTTTTAAAGCAGACCTTGCAATACTAAGCGTGGTGCTCTTTCTTTTTTATACCTTTCCCATGCCAAAATACTTCTGTAAAAAAAAAGCAATTGGGGGAAAAAAGGTTAGTAAATATACTATATTAACTACTTGACCTCCAAAAGGTTCTACCCCTTGCATGACTGGGGCATTTTGTGCTATTCAGCACTGTGCTATTTTAAATGGCAATTGCTTGGCCATGCAAAACTGAACCCAAATGACATTTATATCTTTTTTTCCACACAAAAGACATTTCTTTTGGTGCTATTTAATTACCACTGAGTTGTTTTTTTTTTTTTTTGTTTTTTTTTGCTATATAATTGGAAAAATGCAGAAATATAAAAAAAATAATAAAAACGTGTTTTTGTTAAAAAAAATTGCAAAACTAATTATCTTTATTTAGAAAAAACAAAAAAATGCAGCGCTTACAAATGCATAGATAGTGCCATAAACAATTAAAATCAATATTGCTAAAAAATATAACTATGAACATAAAAAAAAATTTTTGTGTAACAAGCAAGTTCACGGTGAAAGAAATTTAGTATTATTCCTTAATATCAAGTGTCCAAAAAGGGATTTTTTCTCCCAATTTTCATCAATCTACAGAGAAAAAAGTACAAATTGGGGTATTATATGTATTACTGTCCAAAAAGTGACTCTAGTGAAGATAATCCTAAACAGAAGAGGGTGACTTCACACATGTGCTCCCCCCCCCCCCGTGTGAGTGCGCTCATCTCCAACAGTGTGACCGCACACTTAGGTTTGGTCCACATAAGCAGTTGAACCACTACTGGACTCTAAGTGAAAATGGCTCAGCAAGATCCCACAGGAAAATCCAGGGTACTCACACATTTTAGGTGCTTCCATCACACCAAAACTATAAAAGCATTAAACATATGATTCCTCTCCAAACGACTTCCAAACTTGTATGTGTCAGCAGCTTGTACAAACAAGCATGTATCCAAGCTCCTCCACCATCCTGGCCCAGTCATGGGACTGTGCCGCTGTGCACCCCAGGGGGTGCACCCTTGTGCACAAGCACCATGACATACCAGCATGTTGTAGTGCCTGAGGAAGCCGACTGCCAGCAAAAAAAAAAGTACTGTTGTCGGTCAGCAAGTGTTAAAAATTACCCGGTTTCTGTACTGTAGGGGGTAACATTGATGACAATGCCAAGAAATACTAAGAACCAAAAGAGGAAGCTTCAACACAGGAGTGTCTTCTCAAGAGAGCTCAGGTGCATGGCTCTTCCTGAGGTCTTACTGGAAAGATGGTGAGGTCACCCTTTATCAACATCAATATATTTTAAACTTTTTAATAAAGCATGTAAGCATGGGGGAGGGGCATGAAAAAAAAATAGACCCTTCTTTTTAATGCTTTAAAGTGTATGCCCAGCCAAAACTTTTTATTCTTAATTTTAGATAGAACGGGAAGGGTTTGAACCCCTGTCAGAATGTTACTGCTTTCCAGGGCTGTGGTAGGGAGATTTCCCCTCATTTCATGACCAACTAGTAATGTTCTACTGGACAGGAAGTGAGGGAAATTCTGCAACCACAACACAGACCAAAATAAATATGATATTCTTTAATAGAATAGTGTGAGGCTAGAACTCCTGTCAGATATGTATTCCTATCCATGTCCCTGGTGCAGATCTTCCCTCACCCATTTCCTGCCTTGTAAACCATTGTCAGCAGGACAGGAAGCAAAGTGAAATGATAACAGTAAAAATGGAACAGTAGTGTTATCCCTGCTACATTCTGTCCAAAGCTGACAAAAGTTGATATTGCCTAGACTTCTATTGCAAAAAAATACAACTGGCAACATAGTTAGCACTTGTTGTCAGTTGGTAAAGAGGCGCTGTGACCTTGTCCATGCAGGACAAAGTGAAAAGGACGTCCCTTTCCCTTCTGTACTCACTTTACCTGGTTTCCCTCACAGCTCCTTGCTCTTCTGTAGGGATGAGCTTAGGTTTAATTTGAACCCATGTTCAGCCAAACCTGGAAGGAAGCTGTCAGTGCTCACCCATCAAGCTCATCCTTACTCCTCTGTAGGTGGCATAAAAACTCAGAATTTCTGAGTATAAGGGTGTCATGAATGTCACGTCTACCCCAACGCAGGTGGTCAGACACTATAGCTAGCTACTGTGTGCTTGTCAGGGCTGGGCTCAGCCCTTCCTTCTCCGAGCTGGCCGCTCATCTGTCGCCTAATTGCCAGCTCCCATCTCTCTCCACAGCTGAATCAACAACCCAGCTGTTGTTGATTCTGCTCGTCAGTCCTGCCTACTTAAAGGGGTTGTAAAGGTAAAAGTTTTTCCACCTTAATGCATTCTATTCTTTTACCTTTACAACCCATTTAAAACATCCGTCAATACCGCCCCCCCGTTTTACTTACCTGACCCTCAAAAGTCCCACGCTCGCCCCCGACATCCTCTTCGCCGCTCAGCCTGGCTGTTGATTGGCTACAGTGGATGGATTGAAAGCAGCGCAGCCATTGGCTCACGCTGCTGTCAATCACATCCAATTACGCGGCGCACCGGGGGCGGGGCCGAGTGATACAGTGAGCGACTATGGCCGCCGGCTGTATTATGGGAGCGCGCTCGCAAGCACTCTACACCATGCGAGGGAGCTCGCATGAAGGTGTTGAGTCCTTCCGGGGGGGAGCCGAGACAGCCGCCGAGGGACCCCAGAAGACCAGGTACGAGCTGCACAGTGGAGGTAAGTATAACATGTTTGTTATTTAAAAAAAAAAAAAAAATATATATATATATATATATATATATATATATATATATCTTTAGTGATCCTTTAAGGTCGTCCAGCTCACTTGATCTCTGCCTTCGCCTTTGTCAACATCACAGAGACTTTCTCCTGCATTCCTGTTGAAGACTTGCTCAGCTGACGTTCCTTCTGGCTCCTGATCCTGCTTACTGTACTACTACGTTTATCTCTGGTTCTCTGACATTTGCTTGGCTGACTACCCGATCTGGTTACTGAACTCTGGCTTGTTTTGACTACGCTTACTCTGTTTACCTTATTATTATTATTATTAAACAAGTGTGATTTAATTATACTTCTGTCTCGGTCTGATTCATGGTTCCTGATAGTGCTTCACCTATAGCAGCCCCCTTTCCCTTACGACAAGCAGGCCTACCGGTACTTGGTTGCCCCCACGACTTATACACAATGACATAGTGCCTGGCCACCATGCCAAGGCAGACGTGAACTGAGCAAAGCAAACAGATACTTGCAGTTTATCAGACAGATAACATAAAGGGCAGGCTGAGTTCAGGGAATAGTCAAATATCCGATCCAATAACAGTCCAGGTAAGAAGGCAGGCAGATTTCAGGGAATAGTCCAATATTCGATCCAGGTCATACACAGGGAAATCCAGATTAGCAAAGCAGGGCAGACAAACGGGAGGCTTGATCAGGAACAATGCAGGTATACTGTCTCTATCACAAGCATGGGATAGAGTGTTCGGTTTGCTTATATCAGGTGACTGACCAGATCAATCATCTTGCAGGTGAACACAGACAGGGGGAATGCAACAGCCAACACCCGGATGCTGAAATGAGTAGCGGGAGCACTAAGTGATCCTGACAAAGGGGAGCATATGTGACAATTTTTGTGAATGTAAGTATTAAAAAGGATAATAAATATAATTTACCAGTACTTGACAGCTAGTGCAATTTTTTCTGTCTATTGAGGCAAGTTTGTGGAGGGGTAAAAGCAGCAGCTGGTGAGGTCACTATTATGTTTAGGACTCTAAAGCAGGGGTCTCCAAACTTTCTAAAGAAAGGACCAGTTTACTGTCCTTCATGCTTTAGGGCGGCCGGACTGTGCCCAGTGGGAATAAACAATGCCTGATCTTTGGTATTAGAGGGAGAAATAGTTGGTGTCAGTGGGAGGAATAGTGCCCCATTTCTGTTGTCAGTGGAAGGAATAATGCCCCATTGTTGGTGGCAGTGGCAGGAATAATGCCTCAAGGGCTGGATAAAGGCAAGCAAAGGGCTGCATCCAGCCCCAGGGCCACAGTTTGGAGACCACTGCTGTAAAGTATAACATGTAAGATAAAATTTTTCTTTTAGTTCTGGACAGAAAGGAGAAGGAATAGATCACCATTCAGTTACCCCCCCCCCCCATATTTGTCTAGTTTAATGAGAGTGAAACAAAGAAAATCCCAAATTTTGGGTTGCCAATAGAACAGTTCTGGTGATGACAAGGATTCCCTCACTTGGAATGAATGTCCTCTAACTTTCTGCTTTGGCTATGGGACAGGGGTTTGAAGGGAATTCTCCCCAATAGGACAGATGGCAAACAAATAAAAAAAAAAAACTGATGGGAAATATACCCCTCCATGTTCAAAATGGGAAAAAACGTTTTGCTTTTACTTCTACTTTAAGTCCCAGGCTCCGTAGCAGAATTTTCCTGCAAAGGTTACACACCATGTCCCATGCAGCCTACTCTCAGGGGCTGACTAAAGGTACTTGTATGCCCACTAACTGGTAGTTCCAAAGCAGGGGCATGCATGGCATGACATGATGGCAATGCTACCACAGCTATTATAGCCTGTGGTTAATGTTGTCAGCATTTCCCAGGAATTGCACAGGAACAACAGAAACTGGTAGGATCAACAGGTAATTTACCATCAATGTAAAAAGCTTGCACTACAATGCATCAATAGCACTAAGGGAACTATTTAAAGTGTGTATAAAGTCAAAATGTCAACTTTTGCTCTGGTAACAAGTCTAAAGTTTTGGATTTCCCATCACTTTCTGTCTCGGTGACACTGGTCATCAGGAGAGCAATACCAAACAAAGGGTTAACAAAAACAGCAGTAGCTACACTTTCTAAAACCTAAAAAAAATGCTTTTACATGCACTTTAAATACATTGATTTTCTAGGTTTACATATAGTACGCTGCACTTTGCTGTACTTTACCTGATATCTCCGGCAGAAGTGTAACTGGTCCCAAACTGATGCTGTAGATCTGATTGGCAGATTTTGCAGAGTTGCTTTTAGCACCAGAGCAGGACTGTAACACATAAAACATTTACATTAATAGTGTAAAGCAAAGAAGAATTACCATACACCATAAATATATTAGTTGCATAAGTAACAGATCCTCTTTGTAAACAATCCTTACTATTAGCCCTCCAACACTACCGATGGACATTGGCCAAACACCATGCAATAAGAAAAAGAACACACCGGATTGTACAGAATATCACTTTAGTCAAAGAATAATTCCAGGCATGGAAATTTATAAATAGGTACATTGGTCCAGCTTGCACCAATACAACTTTGTATAAACCATACCTGGTTTATTTTGTATTGGTACTTATTAATTTTTCATGCAAATTGATTATATATATATATATATATATATATATATATATATATATATATATATATATATATATATATACACACACACACACACTATATTGATAAAAGTAATGGGATGCCTTCCTTTACACTAGTGGTTCTCAACTCCTGTCCTTGGAACACACTAACAGGCCAGATTTTAAGTATTACCTTGAGAAGGTGCAGATTACAATACTGCAATCACTGAGCAGCAAATGATATCACCTGTGATGTATTTCAGTTATCTTGCAAACCTGGCCTGTTAGTGCTACCTGAGGACAGGAATTGAGAACCACTGCTTTACACGCACATGAACTTTAATGGAATCCCAGTCTTAGTTGGTAGGGTTCATTTTTAAGTTGGCCCACTCTTTGCAGCTATAACAGCTTCAACTCTTCTGGGAAAAGCTGTCCACAAGGTTTAGGAGTGTTTCTAATTCATCCCAAAGGTTTTCTATAGGGTTGAGATCAGGACTTTGTGCAGGCCAGTCAATTCCTCCACCCCAAACTTGTTCATCCATGTCTTTATGGACCTTGCTTTATGCACTAATTCTCAGTCATGTTGGAACAGGAAGGGGCCATTCCCAAACTGTTCCCACAAAGTTGGGAGCATGAAATTGTCCAAAATGTCTTGATATGCTGACAACTTAAGAGTTCCCTTCACTGAAACTAAGTGGCCATGCCCAACCCCTGAAAAACAACCCCGAACCATAATCCCCCCTCCACCAAATGATTTGGAGGGGTGGCACAATACTTTTGGCAATATAGTTTGGATGAGGGAGTTTGGGGTGGAGGAACATGACTGGCCTGCACCTCAACCCAATAGAACACCTTTTGGATGAATTAAAGCGGAGACAGAGAGTCAGATCTTCTCGTCCAACATCAGTGCCTAAACTCATAAATGCTCTTCTGGAAGAATGGTTAAACATTCCCATAGATACACTCCTACAGTGCCTAGCAAAAGCATTCACCCCCTTGGCTTTTTACCTATTTTGTTACATTACAGCCTTTAGTTCAATGTTTTTTTAATCTGAATTATATGTGATGGATCAGAATACAATAGTCTGGTGAAGTAAAATTAGAAAAATATATACATAAAACTATTTTTCAGAAATAAAAAAATGATAATTGGCATGTGCGTATGTATTGCTATGAAGCCCATAAAAAGCTCTGCTGCAACCAATTATCTTCAGAAGTCACATAATACACACGGTCACACAAAAGTTCTCTGAACTTTCGACCGTCAAGAAAGCGGTTACGTACAACACTACGACGAGCCGAGAAAATGAAGTTCAATGCTTCCGAGCATGCGTCGAATTGTTTCCGAGCATACTTTTTTTTGCGCGTCAGATTTGCATACAGACGAATGGAATTTAGGTCAAGAACTTTTTCCATCGGAAAAATAGAGAACCAGCTCTCAATCTTTTGCTGGCGGAAATTCAGACAGAAAAAGTTGGATGGAGCATACACACGGTCGGAATATCCGACCAAAAGCTCCCATCACACTTTTTTTTTTACGGAAATTGCGACCATGTGTATGCAGCATGATCTATCATTACATATACACACCTTTTTGAAAGGCCCCAGAGACTGAAACACCTAAGCAAGAGTCACCACTAACCAAACAAGTAAGGGACAATGTTGTTGAGAAGTACAAGTCAGGGTTAGGTTATAAAAAAAATATCCAAATCTTTGATGATCCCTAGGAGCACCATCAAATCTATCATAACCAAATCGAAAGAACATGGCACAACAGCAAACCTGCCAAGAGACGGCCGCACACAGAAACTCACAGACCGGGCAAGGAGGGCTTTAATCAGAGAGGCAGCACAGACACTTAAGGTAACCCTGGAGGAGCTGCAGAGTTCCACAGCAGAGACTGGAGTATCTGTACATAGGACGACAATAAGCCGTATGCTCCATAGAGGTGGGCTTTATTGCAGAGTGGCCAGAAGAAAGCCATTGCTTTCAGCAAAAAACAAAATGCCACATTCTGAATTTGCGAAAAAGGCATGTGGGAAACTCCCAAAATGTATGTAGGAAGGTGCTCTGGTCTGATGAGACTACAATTGAACTTTTTGGCCATCATAGAAAACGCTATGTCTGGCGCAAACCCAAACCCATCACATCACCCAAAGAACACCATCCCCGCAGTGAAACACGGTGGTGGCAGCATCATGCTGCGGGGATGTTTTTCAGCAGTCAGGACTGGGAAACTGGTCAGAGTTGAGGGAAAGATGGATGGTGCTAAATACAGGGGTATTCTTGAGCAAAACCTGTACTACTCTGTGTGTGATTTGAGGCTAGGACGGAGGTTTACCTTCCAGCAGGACAATGACCCCAAACACACTGCTAAAGAATACTTGAGTGGTTTAAGGGGAAACATGTAAATGTGTTGGAATGGCCTAGTCAGAGCCCAGACCTCAATCCAAGAGAAAATCTGTGGTCAGACTTAAAGATTGCTGTTCACAAGCACAAACCATCCAACTTGAAGGAGCTGGAGCAGTTTTGCAAGGAGGGATGGGCAAAAATCCCAGTGGTAAGATGTGGCAAGCTCATAGAAACTTATCCAAAGCGACTTGGAGCTGTGATAGCCACAAAAAGTGGCTCTACAAAAAATTTACTTTAGGAGGTGAACTTTTATTTTGTCCTATTTGTTGTTTGCTTCACAATAAAAAAAAAAAAAAACCTTCAAAGTTGTGGGCATGTTCTGTAAATTAAATGATGCAAATCCTTAAACAATCCTTGTTAATTCCAGGTTGTGAGGCAACACAACACAAAAAATGCCAAGGGGGTGAATACTTTTGCAAGGCACGGTAAACCTTGTGGACAGCCTTCCCATAAGAGTTGAAGCTGTTTTAGCTGCAAAGGGTGGGCCAACTCAATGTTGAACCCTACGGACTAAGACTGAGATGCAATTAAAGTTCATGTGCGTGTAAAGGCAGGCGTCCCAATACTTTTGGTAATATAGTGTGTATAAAATGGAAAATTCCTATCAAAATACTTACCGTAATTTTCCTTTCCTGATGGACTCCATGGCAGCAACATGTGGGTTTAGTCCCGCCTCGACTACCCTATAGGACACTATTCCCATAAATCTTTGCTCCCTGCCAGCGGCCGTGTTCGATAACTAGCCTATTCCAACCATTTGGGAGGGAACTCCTGCTGCCATGGAGTCCATCAGGAAAGGAAAATTACGGTAAGTATTTTGATAGGAATTTTCCATTTTCCTGACAGACTCCATGGCAGCAACATGTGGGAAATAAACACCAGGGTGGGCAAAAATGCTGAACAAAGATTTATTTAACACCGTCAACTGACAGTACTTTCAAATCAAAATTGACAGAAGACAAAGTAACTGGTTCAACACAATAATGAGACATAAAAGTATGAATTGATGACCAGGAAGCTGCTCTGCAGATCACTTCAGGTGCAACATGACGTGAGGCCGCCCATGAAGTTGAGAGACTTCTGGCTGAGTGTGCTGTTACCCCCTCAGGAGGAGCCAAGCCCTTCTCTCTATAAGCCCATTGGATAGCTTGAAAAACCCATGCAGCAATGGATCTGACAGAAGCCCGGAGGCCCTTGTTTTTTCCCTGGAACAGGACAAAGAGATTGTCAGATTGTTGAAAAGAAGCTGTAGGTTCCAGGTATCATTTCAAGGCAACTCCCATATCGAGGGGATGTAGCTTCAGACTTCCGGCAGAATTAAAGGTAGGAAGGTAGGATTTCCTGGTTCTCATGGAAGATTGAGGTGACCTTGGAATTTGCCCCTAGCATCGGAATTAGAACCACTCTGTCCAGAAAAAAATGTGAGAAAGGGCTTTGAACCTAGAGCCTGAATTTCAGATATCCTCTTTGCCAAAGTTATGGCTACCAGAAAGGAAGTCTTAAGGGTAAGCTCTCTGACCGAGAGTGGCTTGTCAAGTTGCGATAAAAAATCAAGGACTTGTGGAAGATCCCATTTGGGGAACCTAGGTTTCCTCTGCAGTCTGAGCCTGACTGCCCCCTTGAAGAATTGTTGGACCAGAGGATGTTTGGCCCATGACACCCCAGAGAAAGCTGAAATTGTTGATACTTGAACACGGAGAGAACTAATAGACAAGAGGATATCCAGTCCCGTTTGCAGGAACTGCCAGAGCACTACAAGAGTTGGACCTGGAGGACATGTGGCTTGTGAATTTAGCCCAAAGCCTTTCATATACCCGATTGGTACTTCTTCTTCTTGCACTGAGGGAATGACCTCTTCGGGGCAGCCTAATGCCTCTAACCTTTCTGTCTCAAAAACCAGACTTTTAGGCGCAGGTGAGCTGGGCAGGGATGTAGTCTCGAGCCCTGAGATAGGAGATCTGGTCCGAGTGGCAAGGGGATCAGATCCTGGACACTGAGGAGCATTAGGAGGGGAAACCAAGGTCTGTTGGGCCAGTAAGGTAATATGGCTATCACCTCCGCTACTTCTGACCTGAGTCTCCGCAGCAACTGGAGAATAATGGGGGTTGGTGGAAAGGCATAAGCTTTGCGGAACCACCATTGCTCCGTCAGGGCATCCACCCCATAGGCCTGAGGATCCCGGAACCTTGAGTAGTACCTCGCCAGTTTCTTGTTGCAAGGGGAGGAAAAGAGATCGACTTCTGGGGAGATCCCCAAGGTCACGATCCGGCTGAATACTTCCTCGTGGAGAGACCACTCGTTGTTGTCTAAAAGAACTCGTACATATGTTGCTGTTATTTGGACCAGGTTCCTCTGAGCCCAGGACATAATTGGTAATACCTCTTGAAGGAGGGACAGACTTCAAGTAACTTCTTGTCTCTTTATGTATGCTACCACTGTTGTGCTGTCTAGTCTGGGTAGAACCGAGGCTCCTGATTAGGGATGAGCTTCGAGTTCGAGTCAAACTCATGTTCGACTCGAACATTGGCTGTTCGCAAGTTCGCCGAACAGCGAACAATTTGGGGTGTTCGCGGCAAATTCGAATGCCGCGGAACACCCTTTAAAAGTCTATGGGAGAAATCAAAAGTGCTAATTTTAAAGGCTAATATGCAAGTTATTGTCATAAAAAGTGTTTGGGGACCCAGGTCCTGCCCCAGGGGACATGGATCAATGCAAAAAAAAGTTTTAAAAACGGCCATTTTTTCAGGAGCAGTGATTTTAATAATGCTTAAAGTCAAACAATAAAAGTGTAATATCCCTTTAAATTTCGTACCTGGGGGGTGTCTATAGTATGCCTGTAAAGGGGCGCATGTTTCCTGTGTTTAGAACAGTCTGACAGCAAAATGACATTTTGAAGGAAAAAACTCATTTAAAACTACCCGCGGCTATTGCATTGCCGACAATACACATAGAAGTTCATTGATAAAAACGGCATGGGAATTCCCCAAAGGGGAACCCCGAACCAAAATTAAAAAAAAAAATGACGTGGGAGTCCCCCTAAATTCCATACCAGGCCCTTCAAGTCTGATATGGATATTAAGGGGAACCCCGGCCAAAATAAAAAAAAAAAAATGACGTGGGGTTCCCCCTAAATTCCATACCAGACCCTTCAGGTCTGGTATGGATTTTAAGGGGAACCCCGCGCCAAAAAAAAAAAAAAAAACGGCGTGGGGTCCTCCCAAAAATCCATACCAGACCCTTATCCGAGCACGCAACCTGGCAGGCCGCAGGAAAAGAGGGGGGGACGAGAGTGCGGGCCCCCCCCCTCCTGAACCGTACCAGGCCACATGCCCTCAACATTGGGAGGGTGCTTTGGGGTAGCCCCCCAAAACACCTTGTCCCCATGTTGATGAGGACAAGGGCCTCATCCCCACAACCCTGGCCGGTGGTTGTGGGGGTCTGCGGGCAGGGGGCTTATCGGAATCTGGAAGCCCCCTTTAACAAGGGGACCCCCAGATCCCGGCCCCCCCCTGTGTGAAATGGTAAGGGGGTACAAAAGTACCCCTACCATTTCACTAAAAAACTGTCAAAAATGTTAAAAATGACAAGAGACAGTTTTTGACAATTCCTTTATTTAAATACTTCTTCTTTCTTCTATCTTCCTTCATCTTCTGGTTCTTCTGGCTCTTCTGGTTCTTCCTCCGGCGTTCTCGTCCAGCATGTCCTCTGCGGCATCTTCTATCTTCTTCTCCTCGGGCCGCTCCGCACCCATGGCATGGGGGGAGGCTCCCGCTCTTCTCTTCTTCTTTTCTTCTCTTCTTCATTTTCTTCTCCGGGCCACTCCGCACCCATGCTGGCATGGAGGGAGGCTCCCGCTGTGTGACGGCGCTCCTCGTCTGACAGTTCTTAAATAATGGGGGGCGGGGCCACCCGGTGACCCCGCCCCCCTCTGACGCACGGTGACTTGACGGGACTTCCCTGTGACGTCACGGGGAATGCCACAGGGAAATCCCGTCATGTCCCGTGCGTCAGAGGGGGGCAGGGACACCGGGTGGCCCCGCCCCCCGTTATTTAAGAACTGTCAGACGAGGAGCACCGTCACACAGCGGGAGCCTCCCTCCATGCCAGCATGGGTGTGGAGCGGCCCGGAGAAGAAAATGAAGAAGAGAAGAAGAGAAGAAGAGAAGAAAAGAAGAAGAGAAGAAGATGAAGAAGATGAAGAGAAGAGCGGGAGCCTCCCCCCATGCCATGGGTGCGGAGCGGCCCGAGGAGAAGAAGATAGAAGACGCCGCGGAGGAGATGCTGGACGAGAACGCCGGAGGAAGAACCAGAAGAGCCAGAAGAACCAGAAGAACCAGAAGATGAAGGAAGATAGAAGAAAGAAGAAGTATTTAAATAAAGGAATTGTCAAAAACTGTCTCTTGTCATTTTTAACATTTTTGACAGTTTTTTAGTGAAATGGTAGGTAGTACCCCCTTACCATTTCACACAGGGGGGGGCCGGGATCTTGGGGTCCCCTTGTTAAAGGGGGCTTCCAGATTCCGATAAGCCCCCCACCCGCAGACCCCCACAACCACCGGCCAGGGTTGTGGGGATGAGGCCCTTGTCCTCATCAACATGGGGACAAGGTGTTTTGGGGGCTACCCCAAAGCACCCTCCCAATGTTGAGGGCATGTGGCCTGGTACGGTTCAGGAGGGGGGGGGCCCGCACTCTCGTCCCCCCCTCTTTTCCTGCGGCCTGCCAGGTTGCGTGCTCGGATAAGGGTCTGGTATGGATTTTTGGGGGGACTCCACGCCGTTTTTTTTTTTTTTTTTTTTTGGCGCGGGGTTCCCCTTAAAATCCATACCAGACCTGAAGGGTCTGGTATGGAATTTAGGGGGAACCCCACGTCATTTTTTTTTTTTAATTTTGGCCGGGGTTCCCCTTAATATCCATACCAGACCTGAAGGGCCTGGTATGGAATTTAGGGGGACTCCCACGTCATTTTTTTTTTTTAAATTTTGGTTTGGGGTTCCCCTTTGGGGAATTCCCATGGCGTTTTTATCAATGAACTTCTATGTGTATTGTTGGCAATGCAATAGCCGCGGGTAGTTTTAAATGAGTTTTTTCCTTCAAAATGACATTTTGCTGTCAGACTGTTCTAAACACAGGAAAAATGCGCCTCTTTACAGGCATACTATAGACACCCCCCAGGTACGAAATTTAAAGGGATATTACACTTTTATTGTTTGACTTTAAGCATTATTAAAATCACTGCTCCTGAAAAAACGGCTGTTTTTAAAACTTTTTTTTGCATTGATCCATGTCCCCTGGGGCAGGACCCAGGTCCCCAAACACTTTTTATGACAATAACTTGCATATTAGCCTTTAAAATTAGCACTTTTGATTATTCATGTTCGTGTCCCATAGACTTTAACGGTGTTCGCATGTTCGAACGAACTTTTTTCCTGTTCGCATGTTCTGGTGCGAACCGAACAGGGGGGTGTTCGGCTCATCCCTACTCCTGATATCAGATGGCGAAATGCCAGAAGTGCCTGGAACGCCGCCCTCAATTCCAAGATGTTCAACACTGTTCTTCTGGAAGGAAAATCCCAGGTGGCCTGCGCCACCTCTGTCAAGCAGTGGGCGCCCCAGCCCTTGTTGCTGGCATCTGTTGTTATTGTGACCCATGTGATGGGAAGAATGGAGTGGCCATTGTAAAGATTTTCCCGCTGGAGCCACCAGGGAAGGGAACTTCTCATGGTCGAAGTAATGCGAATAAGCTGGGCTTTGTTACCTGACCACTGGTGAAGAAAGTCTTTTTGGAAGGGCCTCATCTTCCACTGCTCCCACTTCACCATTGGTGAAGTTCACCGACGATCCTTAGACAATGGAGGGCATGGAGATGAGAGGCAGAGAGAGCCGGAAAAATTCTGTCTCAGATTATCAAAATCTTTTCCCCGGTTAAAGAGATGGTGCCTTTCACTGGATTGAAGAGGGCTCCTAGGAACACAAGAGACTGAGACGGAACCAATTGACTTTTCTCCAGATTCAGGATCCACCCAAATTCCTGGAGGGTGGAGATGACCTGACCCCTGTGATCTAGGAGTCGGTCTCTGTCTTGAGCCAACAGTAGAAGATCAAGTAATGATGGAAACGGATTCCTTTGGTTCTTAAGAGAGCCAGAACGGCCAACAAGACTTTTGAAAAGACACGTGGAGATGTCGATAGCCTGAAGGGAAGGCACGTGAACTGTAAATGAAGCCTGCCCACAGAGAAGCGGAGAAATTGTTGGAAATCCTCTGCTACAGGAACATGAAAATAAGCATCTTTGAGATCTATGGAGACCATCCAGTCTCCTGATTGGACCGACTGCTGGATTGTGGACAGCGTCTCCATCTTGAACTTTTCTTTTTTGATAAAACGGTTCAGATGAGTTAGATCTATGATGGGCCTCCATGCCCCGTTCTTCTTTTGGACCGTAAAGTGAGGTGAGTAAATTCCCATGCGTCGCTGGTTGTCTGGGACAGGGATAGCTGCACCTTAAACCAATAAAGATTCTACGTAGGCTAACAGAATCAGCCTTTTTTCTTCTGAGGCCGGAAGAGAGGTGGGAACACATCTGAGTCTGGGAGCGCTGTTGAAGGCCCAGGTATGGCCTGAAGAGACCGTCTTGATGGTCCAGAAGTCCTGAATTGAGGCCACCCAGACGTGCCGAAAGTGGAGAAGGTGAGCCCCTACCTGGCCTGTCTGAGCAGGCCCAATCTCAAAAAGACTTGGTCAGCTCCCTTTCCCCCGTTGAACCGCCCTTGGCGGGTTTCTTGAAGGATGACTGCCTTACCTTCCATGACCTGGAGAATTCATGGCCCAACCTGTAGCTACGAGGCTCCCTAGCTCGTTCCTGGTACTGTTTCCTTAGGAAAGATCTTCTCTGGCCTTGCAAACACCGATCCTGAGGAAGGAACCCCAACTTACCAGCAGTGGCCTGGGTTATGGCGTTATCCAATTTGTTGTCGAAAAGGCAAGACCCTTCAAAAGAGATTTGGCACCACACTTGTTTTGATACTGGGTCAGCCAGCCAAGGACGGAGCCACAAGGCATGCTTGGCAGTGACAGCTGAAAGCATGACCCGAGCCTCCAGGAGGATTATATCAATCGAGGCCTCCCCCAGAAAGGCAGATGCTAGCCTCAGCTCCTGGATGGGTGAACTCCTCACTACAACTTCCGAGATGTTCCTGAGTGTCTCATCCACATTATCAGTCCAGACTTCCATGGCCTTGGACATTGCAGCCAGAGCTAAAGCTGGCTTGCAGGCCATACCTGCTGTAAGATAAACTCTCTTCAGGTCAAAGCCGATCTGTCTTTCTAAGGCGTCTTTAAAGGAGACTGTATCCTGCAAGGGAAGAGTCACATGTTTTACCAGCCTCATCACGGCTGCATCCACCAGTGGAGCTGATTCCAAATGCTTGACCTCTTCCTCTTTGAAGGGATAGTTTTAGAACTTTAGAAAGCATGGAATTCTTTTTCTCCAACTTACCCCCATTCGTCTGTGATGACTTCACCAAGTTCGGCAAGGAATGGAAAGTTGACACATTCCTTCTTCAATTGTTTGAAGTATTTTTTTGTTTGGACGGGGCGGGCACAGGATCTTCCCAATTTAATGCTTCTCTAATGGTCTTGACCAAGGGGGGAGTAAGGCAAAATCAAACCCCACACAGGGATCTTCACCTTCAGAGTCATTATCCGAGGGAACAGCTGAAGGATGACTTGGCAGAGAGGATTCCCAGGTGTCCCGACCTTGTGACTCCCTTACTGGTGAGCGTAGCGGCTCCGCAGGGGGTCGTGGGTCTGGCCGGTCTTGATACTTCTTAGAGACTCCTTGACAACCCTTTTGACCAGGGATTTCAGCTGCTGGTCCGTACCACCTCTTTCTCCAGCTGCTTTGGTATAGCAGAGGTCACACAGGGATTTTCCCGCAGGTACCTGGGACCTGCACCCCCAGCAGACACAGTCAGATGAGCGGCTGGAGTGAGCCGTGGACGTCTGAGACACATCCTTGCTACGGTACCCCGATCTTGAGGGTGAACTGGGGCGATTAGATCTGGAAGAGGAGTGCCAGCTGGATTTGCAGTGCTGGGAAAAACTTTTTTCGTTGTTTTTGTACCAGCTATACGAATGGTAAGGCTCTGCTCACTTTAAGAATATATAAACCCAACAATTCATATTCCTGATATGCGCCTGCTGTACTTTGTACAAGGGGCATTCAAGTTAAACCAGGGCTTTTAATTTTACAGGTATGAAAAGGGATGCTAGCGTGGTGGTACTACACGCAGTAGAAAGTGGCAAGTGTGTCCTATTACTGATAGGTGGCACACAAGTCGTGGGCCAGTCCAGAGCCATTAATCAAGATGGCAGACAACAGTGTTAGTGTGTGCATGGAACAGCATGTGGTGATGATGTTTTTTGTGAACGAAGGCGTAAAACCCACGGATATCTACAGAAGACTTCAAGCACAATACAGTGATGAGGCGCTCTGCGGGAAAAAAACAACCTGGCTTGATCGTTGATCCAGGACAACACACAACCTCATACTGCTCACCACACTACATGCACATTACAGAAACTTGGATTGGAGGTATTGCCACATCCCCCTTACAGCCCGGACCTCTCTCTGAGTAATTTCCACCTGTTTGGACCCCTAAAAGAGTTCCTCTGAGGTACTGATGACAAAGGTAAGCAGGCTGTCCTAGGATGGTTCAGGCATACTGACAAAGCTTTCCAGGCCTTAGTTAATTGCTGGGATAAGTGTATAAATGTAGCAGGGGAGTATGTTGAAAAATAAATGCAGTCTTCATTCCTTGAAATTTGTTCTGCTCTTCAAAAGTCCCAGTTTAAATTAAACGCCCCTCGTACTTGTATGAAAAAGTATCCTGTTCTCGTTGTGTTGCTTCCTTTGTGTGAAATTCCTGGTATTCCTGCTAGTCCTCTTGCTTTTCTATTAAAACTGGCCACACTAAGCAGGAGAACACACCATGGTCTGATCTCTAACTATGTTGGGAACTCAGCCTGCTCTCCAATAAGCAGACTAGTGCTGACAAACACACCCAGCTTTTCACTGGGAAGCTCAGTGTGCTGTTGTTTCCCCTCCCCCAGCTCTTATGCAGCTGAGAACAGAGGGAATGTGATCACTTAAAAAAGGAGAAAAAGGTATTTGTAATGTTTTTATATCTACTTACAAATATTTGGCTTTTGTTTTCTATTTTAAACTGAATGGATCATTTTATAAGGTGAGGTTTTACAATCACTTTAAAGCTAGCTATAACTTAGTAGAATTTCATTAAAAAAATTACTTTAAGAATGTTTGTTCAATTTTTCTAATTTTTAGTGGGGTCAAATCAACATTTGTTTTGCATCACAGTGGTGAGAAAATTTGAAGGAGCAGAATGGAAACTTTTTCTTGATTGAACTCATTTCTAACAGTGAATGTGGTTTTCCTTCAGCGATTGTAAACCTTTTTTCAGTAAAATAAAAACATGCTATACTTACCTGCTCTGTGTAATGGTTTTGCACAGAGCAGCCCAGATCCTCCTCTTTTGGGGGTCCCTCACCGGCACTCATGGATCCTCCCATCCACTGAGTGCCCCCATAGAAAGCCCTTTCCTATAGTGGTCGCTCGTGTGGTCTCATTTCCGAGCCAGGCTATTTGCATCTTTCCAGACACACAGCCAGGCTCAGCCCCACCCCCTATTTCTGCTCACAGGTTTTGGCTGAGAGCAGCAGGAACCAATGGCTCCCGCTGCTCTCAGCCAAGCCTGTGAGTTCCGGGAGAGGGGAGAAGAGCTGCTGCAGCCATGCACAGGGCTGGACCGAGATCGGGCTCTGGTTATTATTTAGTGGGGAAGGGGGCTGCATGAAAAACATTTTGAAGTTCTTTCGAATTACATTTGTCCTGCCATTAAAACGTACTGAGAACTTTCGTATGTACAGTTGTCCAAAAATCTCCTAGTGTATGGATTGCTTTACTGTTATGCTGTATGAAGAAACTCCTTTAGGGGGTATATTATAGGGTTTAATTGGGCTTTAAAACTAAAAGAAGTAACGAGCAATGCATGGATTTTAATAGGATTCCTGGACGAATTGTTTGTACCCATTTTCAATGTATTTTTTTGTACTCACTGGTGTGCAAGCGCCAGTTGTGAGATCACACAGATTTATATGGCAGTGCAGGTAAATTTTGCTGTAACCGGTGAGGAACCTAAATAACTGCAAGGAAAAGCGACCTTCTTTCGAAACACCATTCATGGGAACACTGATGGATGAGACCTGCCTGTTAGGACAGCTGTTAAACAATAGGAAGAAAAAACAATTACAATGCTATGATAATGCTATAGAACATCATTTGTGTTATTTTAATTTCAATATGTGCTTAAAATATTATGGAATTTAAAGAGACCTGGTCATGTGATAAAATACTTCCAGGAGAGAACCTGTAATGAAGAGGCTGAACACTAACCTCTCCTTCCACTCAACACTGCTCCATTGTAGAGAACTTATTCCCCAGAGTCACTACTGGGTCCAAGAGCAAAAAAAGAAAACAAGGGAGCACTAACCTTGTGTATTATCCTTAGGTACATTTTATTAAAAGTAAAATAGGAAACTACTCACAAACGTATTAATGAAAACTCATGATACAAATTGTCTCCAGATGATAGCAATTGGTCAAGGTGACAACAGACTCCAGATCGTAACAGAGGAGATTACAGGGGTCACTGCTGGCTAACGTGTTTCAAAGGATCACCTTCTTTCTCAGAGCCCCAGGGGCTTACCTTCTTCCTTAGGGGCTCTGAGGAAGAAGGTAATCCTTTGAAACGCATTAGCCGGCAGTGACCCCTGTAATCTCCTCTGTTACGATCTGGAGTCTGTTGTTGTGAGAAATTTACCTAAGGATAATGGACAAGGTTGGTGCTCTTTTGTTTTCTTTCTTTTCCTCTTTGACTGCTAGGATACCCCTATCCCTGAGGGTAGCAGAGGCCCGAGGCATTATCAGATCTAGTCCATCTGGTACTCACTTGTGCGCAGGAGTGTTTTGTTTTCAATACTGGATCCTACCCTGTTGGGAGGTTGGAAGGTGGAACAAGTGAAAGAAGAGGTGGTTCCTGGAAGTGATGGTTTCCCAGTGGAATTAAGGGGACCACTTGTCTGCAATAGAGCAGCACTGAGTGGTGCAGGCAGACAGAGAGGTAAGCATTCAGCCTCTTTTTCTACAGGTAGGTTCTGTAATGGAAGTGTTTTATTATGATGATGACATAGGGGTTTGGTTTACTAAAGGTAAAAAGACTGTGCTCCAGTAGCGGCCGGTCCATAAGAGAAGCAGGGGTGCCCTCCTAGTTTGCATGCGGGGCCCTGGACCGATAGATTTCTGTGAGTTGTTTTTTTTTTTTTCCAGGCATATGATTAAAGCCTGAGGCTCTAATTAGCTTGAAAAAGGTTCAAGCCACCCACTTGTGACACTAGCAAATCAATATTCGTTATTGTCTTCCAGCTTTTCCTCCTGGACAATCTGGACAGGAGGTGGATCTAAGGAAGAAGACCGGGTTGGCTGGGAGGAGAAGCAGGGGAAGCTGTGGGAGATGGAGGGGTGAGTGTGGACCTGGGGGGAGTTTGTTCGCTGTCCCCAAAAAAAGCTTAACACCAGCCACCGCTGCTGTGCACTTTGCAAACTGCAGTTGCCCCAGAGCTTAGCAAATAAGGTAAATCTTCACTTTTCAAAGAATACCCAATCACGCGCAAGGAAAATTTTAAAAAATTGCATTCTTGCTTGCACATGATTGGATGATGGAAGTCAGCAGAGCTTCTGCTCACTTACTAAGCTCTGGAGCAGCTGCACTTGCAGAGTGCACAGCTTGTTTGCCTTTAGGCCTGATTCACACCTATGCAGGTTGCAGTTTGCATATTGCAGGTGCATTTTGCGTTTTTCAATACATATGTTTGATCCATTGAAGTCTATGGAACCAAATACCAGAAAAAAGTCCCTGGTCCTTTTCATAAAATGCACAGATGTGAACATGACCATAGAAAACTATGATAAATAGACTGTAGTGTGTTTCTGCAAAACTGAAAATGCACTAAAGAATGCATAGGTGTGAACCAGGCCTTAGTAAATTAACCCCAAGGTCTCTTCAACAATTGAAATAACCATGCACAGCAGATACATACATGTTAGAAATAATATTGCCCTAGTCATATCAAAGATAATTCCTCTTTGTGATGGATAACTGTGCCTTGCTCTTCTTTACACATATCAAATAAGCCATTAGTCTAGAATATTTGTACCTGATCCAGTAAGGAATGACTTCATACTATGTCCAAGCCAACGAGTGGACAGCGAAAGGAGAAGCAGCACAGTGATGAATCTCAGTCATTCTGCTCTCTTCTACTATTAGCATTCTTCTTGTCAGCACTACTGACTCCTACTGCTTGATTTTTAATTTAGAATATTTGTAAAGCTGGGATTAAGAAAATAGTGTCTATTCTCAACTGGGGTTGGTTTACTAAAACAGTAGAGGTTGTTCATTTATCAAGGTGAGTGGTAACTTTGTGAATGTTACTTATAAAACTTACTTTGAATGGCCCATGGAGTGCAATAAAAAGAAAAAAAAAAGATTTTTGCTTGCACATGTCTGGATGATGAAAGTGAACACTAATGCCGCATACATGCGATCAGACATTCCGACAACAAAACCGTGGATTTTTTTCCGACAGATGTTGGCTCAAACTTGTCTTGCGTACACACGGTCACACAAATGTTGTCGGAAATTCCGAACGTCAAGAACGTGGTGATGTAAAACACATACGACAAGCCGAGAAAAATGAAGTTCAATAGCCAGTGCGGCTCTTTTGTTTGATTCCGAACATGCGTGGAATTTTGATGCGTCGGAATTGTGTACACACGCTCGGTTTTGTTGTCGGAAAATTTGAGAACCAGCTCTCAGAAATTCCAACACCAAATGTTCTATGGAGCCTACACACGGTCAGATTTTCCGACAACAAGCTCACATCGAACATTTGTTGTCGGAAATTCCGACTGTGCGTACGCGGCATTAGAAATATATTTATAAAGTAGTGAATGTGACTGAAAACATTCACTGGTAATCAGTCAGTTAACAGTAAGTGGTTTCAAATATTCTTGGGACAAACATAGATCTATACTCAGACAAAAAAAGTAAAAAAAAAAACATAAAATACAAAAACATACAGTATATAAATTAAACAAAAAATGGCAGACTTGATGGACCACTTGGTGTTTTTTTTTATGTCACTTTATGATGTTTCTATCACAGTTTTTTAAACACATGCACTTGCAGTGACTGTTTAGTGAATGTCATATTCACTACTTTGTAAATGTCCCCCTAAGCTTCAAATGTTCACTTCGCAATGTGAAATTTGACTTTGCAAACTAAAAAATGTATATTTCTTCAGTAAAATGACCTTCACCCTGAAAGACAATGTGGGTGTACCTGGCGTCAGACCCTTTTTTTATGTTGCAGTGCAGTATTTCCTCCGTTACTTCTTTCTCAAGATCGACATTGTGCACACATGCACAAATGTGCTGAAGGGCTTTATGTAGTGATATCCTTCAGCCCGGAATTGAGTTGGGCTTCATCTGACTTTCTGCAGCGTGCAATAAAATCAGAGGAAGTTATTTCAGGACAGGAGAGTCTGTACAACTGAAGGGAAGGCTGGTCAGTTCATTTTTGCTGGTTGTGTCCTGCATCCCTGGTGGATTGCTTTTCAAAAGGCTGTATAGCAGTGGATGGCAGGTGTCTAGGAGGTGCTACTTCTGCCTACTGTTTTTTTTTTCTTAATTGGCCAATAGCAATATAACATTGCAGGGCAATGCCACAACCGCGAGTCAAACTTGTGGCTTCCGATTGCTTTGTGGCCACATTGATCTCAATGGGCGAGATTGACAGGCGGTAATGCCTGAGAAACTCCACAGCCCAAGCTAAAATTGCCACCGCTGCAACATGTGTATAGCTCTGTCAGGCTGTAATGTTACAATTCCAGGGGGTGGCAAAACAGCGCTCAGATGCCTATTTTTACTGAAACCCAACAGAAAGTGAGAGAAAACACTAGAACAAGTGTCCCATTGGCAGATTTCCTATCACCTCCTGTTGGCACCTGTAAAATGTTGGACCGCTATGTTCTGTCTTAAGCCTTTTACACACGATCGGATTTTCCGCAGACAAAACCTCTGACTTTTGTCCAGGCATGTGCCTGAATTTTATCTTGCATACAAACGACAAGGAATTGTTGGCCAACAAACATGAACGTACTGACATACTACGTGGTTTTTCATCTCTTTAGCGCCACCCTTTGGTCTCCTTCTGCTAATTTCATGTTAGTAGAAGTTTGGTGAGTTGATTTGCGCTTTTCATTTCGCGATTTTCATTTCGTGCTTGTCATTTAGCGCTTTTCGTTTTGCATTTTTCATTTCGTACTTTTCATTTCGTGCTTTTCAGTTTGTTTCTGAACAGCCGTTCGTCAACCAGACATGTTGCCGAATCGGAGGAGATAATGTGTTATTTATTATTGCCTTGGAGTTATTGCTTTGACCCAAGTCCCATCCAAGAACAGGAGGAGGAGGATTTCTTGGACCAAAAATTGATTGCTTTATTAATTGTGACCAATTATGTCATATGCCATTGCTGTGGGAGCTCCAGCAGAATAATCCATGTAAGCGGAGCCTTACCAGTATACCCGAGAATTAAGTAAACACAACTGGATACAAGTGGATGCTTAAACTTTGTTTATATTATAGAAATGAAATGACCGCAGAAATAAGGTGATTTTCAGCACTACATATGCTCCAGGCCACACATGTCTTTAGGCAGAAGTAATGGGAAACCTACTCTTTCCCTCTTTGACAGGTACCACTCACTAATACTATTCATACTCTCTCTGTAACCTAATCATCATGTTCGTATCTTACTTCCACACTGGGACAACACTGAATAATGCAGAATCTCCTATGGAATCCTAAGTAATTCTGAGTCAAGATAGCCACCCTAATCTCACAGGATTTGGGTATCTGATAGGATAGATGTCCTCCTCAAGATGGCTGCCTGGAGCCCACAGAAGGGGACAATTGGTCTTTAATGGTCTCCTTCCAGCCTGAAGAAATTACACAGTGCCACCTTCAGGTTGGTGGATATGCTTCAGCCCACACCTGCCCACAAACACACCAAGGACTAGTAATCTGCAATACATTACATTTTTGGTTTTGGGTTTACATAAGCTTTAAAAAAAGGTTTTGGCTATATGTACACATTAATGATAGTCTGTTTTAAATATGCCCCAAAGTGTATAGCGATCTTGCATAATCCTTTCAATGATTCATTATTATTGACCTTCATCAATATTGTTTAACAGTGCACTGTAACAAACCTGTCTTTGATGATATAGTATCTTGTAGTATCATTCATGTTTCTTGTTGGTGTGCCAAAACAGTTCTTCATCAACACAACATATGGGGAATTATCGAGCCCATCGAGAATGATACCAATATACAGATAAGATCTGATTGACAACTGAACTTCAGGTGCTTCATAGGGAAGAGTATAGCTGGCATCTTGGAAAAGTGCCATAGAGATCTTGAACTGACCGATGCCCTCTGCCGAAATGTTTATTGTGCTGCAAAAAGCAAAAAAAATAATATACAGACATTATTTCTGCACGATTATCATTATGTCACTTGGCAACTTAACCTCTTGTCATGGCTGCTGCCCAGTGGTTACTTTATAGTTGACCTAATGCTGGGAGGTGGCCTTCCAGACAATGTGTTTACTGGCTGCCACAGTGGTCACGTGCTTGGGAGCTCCCTATCATAAACAATGGCCAGAAGCTTTCCATGACAGTTTGCCCAATGTGCTAGGAGTGTGCGGTGAGAATGTTTTCAGCACAGAATGGCGGTTCCCAATGGATGTATACTGTATGTGCATCAAATGTGTCTTAAAGCCTAAGTGCAGTCAACATAAAATAACAGAAACATCAGCAGAAGAAACCTGACTTACAGTTAGTAGAATGTGTACCCTTGTGCTGATTCCTCTGATTCTGCTGGGTGTAATTCCGCTCCACCCATACCTCACCCCTCCCTTGCTGTCATATTCTTCTGGTGAAGCAGGGGTTAATAGAACCATGGGAGCTGTCAAAGGCTCTCATCAAGATTGCTTGACTATGCCCACTCTTTCTGCCAAGCTTCTCCATTTATAGAAGCCGCACTGGAAGGATATGGCAGCGGGGTCGGGGCATGGACGGAGGAGAATTCCATCAAACAAAAGAGGCATCAGCACAAGGGACATGTGCTACAGACTGTAGGGTATGTCCCTTAATTGCTAATTGTTTTGTTTTTTTAACCATCACTTCTTTAAAGCAAAGGAGCAGGGATAGCAGTGACATCACCTCCCAAATATAGCCACTGGTCATATTTGAGCAATGGCATTGACCAGATATGGCCATGGCCATATTTAGCTAATGATTTCACCATCATTCTTGCCCCTTTCCTTATATAAATTACTGTTGGGATCAGTCATGTGCACCAGGTCATTATTTTTTTTTTCTGAATGTAGCGCACCACCTAAGGAGCTGCAAGTAGAAAGGCATCCCCCACCCTGCACAGTCAGGCACACCGCATGTTCACAGCACACTTGAGTCAGAAGAACAGCCCAGTGCTTTGTTTTTATGTTTTATTAAGGAGATTAAACTTGGATAGGGATGGGGATATTATGGGAGGCCCACTTGATCAAAGTAGTTGAACTATATACAGTCCATATATACACTTCTCTTTCTACCTCCAGCACAATCTTGCTTGTAGAACTACATCTCCCAGGACAAGCTGGCACTGTTTGGATGATCCAACAAAGGCTCAGTTAGACCGGTAGCAAATGGCCTTTACAGGCAGAGATTGCAGGCCCCTTTGGTAGTGTAGCAAAATGTCCTTGTGCCCAGCTGTCCTCCTCCTGTGGCTAATGATCCCAGCACCACCTCTTTAGGCACTGCCAGCCCACCTGGCTGCAGCTGCCCCTTTCACTAGCCCTACGGGCCTTACTCCACAGTCCTCCCAGACTGACTTTGCATCCATCCTAAACTGCTTGCACCCAGTCCTCTCAGGCATGCCTCTCAGTCCTCTTGACTGCAACACTCACCAGCCCACCTGGCTGCCCTCCTCCCTGGAGATTTTCCTGGCAGAGTTCTCCTGCTGTCCTCCACTTGCTCCCTCTGGTCAGGACACCTCTATGTGCCATGAAGAGGGTCACTTCCACACTCGAGCCCAGGCCCGAGGTCACCCCCCAGATTAGGGGACACCCTTAAGGGCCACTCTCAGCTTAACCCTCTATATCCATCTTCCACCAAAACACCACTACCCCAGCTGAGCTGACCCAGAGTATTTGAGGGGGCCTGCCCCCTGCCAACCCATGAGTTTGGGATTGGTCAGGGCCCTCAGAATACTCCAGGCAGATCCTCCTCTCCTCCACTCCCATTCTTCTAGAATCTTCTGTAAGTTTCTAGAAGTAGGCGGAGGTCTCAGAAATGTTGTCTGTGAGTCACTCAAACCGTGACCCATAAGAATAAAACAGGCTTGGCTGCCAGCCAAGCCCGAACTATTTACCTACTCTAACAAAAACAATCTACTTCTAGCACACTAGAGGGTGCTACATGGAGTGTCAGTGGGCATCATTATTGAGATTGTGGGGGGACTTTTATTTTTACCTGGATAGGGTTGTGGGGAAGAAGCCATTGTCTTTATCCCCCCTGGCAAGGCACCCCTTGTATGTATCAGGAGTGGGGGACCACTCACTTGCACCCTCCCTTTCCTAACCAACAAGGCTACACACTCGCATTAGCAGTTTGATATTTATTTTTAGGGGAATCTTTTTTGTTTTTTTGTGTGAGGTGCCCCCTTAAAATCCATACCAGAATCAAAGGGCCTCGTATACGTTTTGGGGGGACTACATAATTAAAAAAAATTCTTGCTGTAGGACGTGCTACAGCAAATGTGACATTTACAAAGATAAACATGATACAGTTTAAATTGCCAACAAATGACATTCCATTGCTGGATTAAAAAAAAAAAAAAGCACATGCTGTTTTTTGTTTTTAGGAAAAAAAGTTAGCAATGAAATGTCAATTACTATCAATTGCAAACATGTTTTTCCTTTGTAAATGTCAGTGCTGCCTCAGCACACAGAGATGTGTCCTTTCACAGGCTGGATTAGGACACTCCAAGCATGATATTTAAAGGAATTGACATTTTTAATATTTCTCTATAAGTATTAAAAAAAAAAATCACTGCTCCTTGCCAAATAGAATTTATTTTTATTGCCGATCGTGTGTGAGAAGGAGATTGTGGTAACATCTCATTATCACTTACAGTGTACACCAATCACACTGGTTGCGCCCCCAATAAAGAGTACCTGTCACCACCCATCAAAGTACCTGTCACAGTTCATCTGAGTACCTGTCACAGTTCATCTGAGTACCTGTCACAGTTCATCCGAGTACCTGAGTACCTGTCACAGTTCATCTGAGTACCCGAGTACCTGTCACAGTTCATCTGAGTACCCGAGTACCAGTCACAGTTCAACTGAGTACCCGAGTACCTGTCACAGTTCATCTGAGTTCCCTGAGTACCTGTCACAGTCCATCTGAGGACCCGAGTACCTGTCACAGTTCATCTGAGTACCCAAGTACCTGTCACAGTCCATATGAGTACCTGAGTACCTGTCACAGTCCATATGAGTACCAGAGCATCTGAGTACCTGTCACAGTTCATCTGAGTACCCAAGTACCTGTCACAGTTCATATGAGTACCTGAGTACCTGTCACAGTCCATATGAGTACCAGAGCACCTGAGTACCTGTCACAGTTCATATGAGTACCTGAGTACCTGTCACAGTCCATCTGAGCACCTGAGTACCTGTCACAGTCCATCTGAGTACCTGAGTACCTGTCACACTCCATCTGAGTACCTGAGTACCTGTCACAGTTCATATGAGTACCGAGGACCTGAGTACCTGTCACCGCCCTTCAGAGTACCCAAATACCAATCACCAGCCCATCAGAGTCCCAGAGTACCTATCTGTAGCCCATCAGAGTACCCGAGTACCTGTCACCAGGCCATCATAGTACCCGAGTACCTGTCACCAGCCCATCAGAGTACCCGAGTACCTGTCACCAGCCCATCAAGTTACCCTAATACCTATCTGCAGCCCATCAGAGTATCTGAGTACCTATCTGCAGCCCATGCCTCATAGAATACACGTAGGGGTGTTTGCTTTCCAAAATGGGGTCATTTTTGGGCAATTTCATTGTTCTGCTGTTCCAGGACCTTCAAAAGTGTAATAGGTGGTTGAGAAATGAGATGTGTCATTTATGCTCGTAGAATGTCTGAAGGTGCTACTTCAATGTTGGGCCTTTGTACTGTATGTGGCCAGGCTGTGTAAAAGTCTCACATATGTGGTATTGCCATACTCGGGAAGAGTAGCAGAATGTATTTTGGGGTGTAATTTGTTGTATGCATATGCTGTGTGTGAGAAATAACCTGATAATATGACAATTTTGTAAAAAAAAATCTTAATTTTGCAAAGAACTGTGGGAAAAAGTTACAACTTAAAAAAAACTCACCTACTTAATACCTTGGAATGTCTACTTTCTTAAAAGGGATCATTTGAGGGGTATTTGTACTTTCCTGACTTGTTAGTGTCTCAAGAAATGAGATTCACCTGATGTACTGAAGGCCTGATCAGATGTGATCAATTTTCAGTGATTGGCAATTTAATTTGTAGACTCTATAACTTTCACAAAGACCAAATAATATACACTAATTTGGGTTATTTTTACCAAAGATATGTAGCAGTATACATTTTGGCCAAAATGTATGAAGAAAAATTACTGATTTGCAAAATTTTATGACAGAAACAAAGAAAAAGGCATTTTTTTCACAAAATTTACGGTCTTTTTTTATTTATAGCACAAAAAAAAAAAAAAAACACTAGAGATTAAATACCACCAAAAGAAAGCTCTATTTGTGTGAAAAAAAGACGCAAATTTCATATGGGTACAGTGTTGCATGACTGAGTAATTGTCATTCAAAGTGTGAGAGCGCTGAAAGCTGAAAATTGGTCTGGGGAGGAAGGGGGTGTAAGTGCCCTGTATTGAGGTGGTCAATTTGACAGATTCAGCTCCCATTGATTTGAAAGAGGTTCAGGTTCAGTGCCTGAACTTCTTTGAAATTTACCAAACAATGCTTGAACCAAACCCAGGGCAGTTTGGCTCAATCCTACTCAGCAATTGAAATTACATGGTTAGAAAAATGGATTAACGACCTACGGACTGCCCGCCATCGTTATACGTCGGTACTTTGACAAGGGATATCGTTGTTATGGTAGCAGCTAGCTGCCATAACCTTGTTATCCTCTTCTTCAGCGGGCGGTCTGCTTTCTCTCTGCGGTGGATTACCAGAGCCATCGGTAGCGGTGGAGGCAATCGGGTCCTGTCACACTGCAGGGCGGAAGTGATGTCAAAATGTTACTCCCTCCCATAGCTCTTAAAGAGACATTTATTTTTTTTCCAAATGACATTTCATTTTTTTTTTATTGCATTTTAGTGTAAATATGAGATCTGAGGTCTTTTTGACCCCAGATCTCATATTTAAGAGGCCTGTCATGGTTTTTTTTCTATTACAAGGGATGTTTACATTCCTTGTAATAGGAATAAAAGTGACACAATTTTTTTTAAAAGAACAGTGAAAAAAATAAAAAATAAAAGGTAAAATAAATACGAAAAAAAAAAAAAAATTAAATGTGCCCTGTCCTGCCGAGCTTGCGTGTAGAAGCAACGCATACGTGAGCAGCACCCGCATATGAAAACCGTATTCAAACCACACATGTGAGGTATCGCCGCAATCGTTAGAGCAAGAGCAATAATTCTAGTCCTAGACCTCCTCTGTAACTCAAAACATGCAACCTGTAGAATTTTTTCAACGTCGCCTATAGAGATTTTTAAGGATAAAAGTTTGTCGCCATTCCACGAGCGGGCCCAATTTTGAAGCGTGACATGTTGGGTATCAATTTACTCAGTGTAAGATTATCTTTTACAATATTAAATAAAATTTGGCTAACTTTACTGTTGTCTTATTTTTCTATTAAAAAAAAGTGTGTAGCACTAACTCTCAGTGGAGCTGCTGGTTTAAGCGGGCTGTTACCTTCACTCTCGATACCTCTGTTTCACTGGCACCGGGTCTAGGGTTCCATTGAGTTTACCTCTGGACGATATAAGTACCAACACTTGAGTACATTTTCAAAGCTTTATTAAACCAAGTAACTAAGGAAGTAGCAGGAAAGAGGCAGGAGGAAAACTGCAGGGAAGCTCAAATACCTTTCTTTAGGTTTCTTTAGAACATCCTTTAAAGTTGAATACTGTAATTGAATGCAATCCCCTTTTTGTGGGACATGATCTTTGCTCGCCTGGATAGGCCTCTCTCACTTGCCTAGCAGCCAGTACGTAGCACGAACAAAAGTCTCTGCCACAAACTTGCTTGAAATAAACCCGTACAATCCTCTGCCACAGGATGCATTGGTTCACGATGAATGTCAGACACAGTACTTGGACCCGGCAGTACCATGTAGTAAGACTACTTCAGGATACGTCACCAGGCCCCTCTCCAGACCAGCACTATGCATGATCCTTCCATGACGGGTCCTCCCCTGGGATCTTCTCGGTTGTCCAGCTTCTTCCCTCTGGATAGACAGCTCAGGACCATTCCTCGGCTGCTGTGGTAGGCCCCAGACAGGCTTCTGGGCCCACCCACGCGCCACAGCGAAGCGGGCCTCTGGAACGGAGGACCACGAGGTGGTACTCTAACACATACCTGTCGGCCAGGAGGGCCAGCAAGTGGCTGAAAATGAACCCCTAAACATGGTGTCTGTCCCATAATTACCCTCTCCCAGAATGCAACTCTGAGGACTGAGCAAACGACTGCCATTTTATTCTCTAGGGTGTTAGAAAAAACAAATATTATATATATATATATATATATATATATATATATATATAATGTTTGGGGGTTCTAAGTAATTTTCTAGCAAAAAAACATGTTTTTACCTTGTAAACACCAAATCTCAGAAAGAAGCTCGGTCCTTAAGTGGTTAAAATTCCCTATAATTTCCCTTCAATCTTGCAAAGGGAAATGTCACATACCTATAAAATGTTTTTCCTTTTTGATAATTCAGTTGGTATTTTCCATGCAATGATTATATTTGAAATGGTGCTTTTCAGACCACTTGATGCATCATGTTCACAGAGTTATAATTAAGCATAATTTAGTTGTTTTTTTTTTTTCTTCTTATGATGTGAGACTACGCATGAGTTATGCAATATCAGATAAGATGAGTTTGACCAAGTTTGTGAAGCTGGATTCATAATTTTGGGTTTAGCTGGGGTGTTTTATCGCACCACATTCCCTATTAATGGGCTGCCAACATACCACAACAGTTGAATAAATGCACATGCCCTTTTTTACAATAGAGCACACCACAATGCCTACATCTATTGTGCAGGATCTTGGGGATCAACTCACAATAAAGGTCACCTCAACACACAGTGTGAATGGGCCATGAATGTTTCTGTAAAAAAAAAATACTTAACATCATTTACCTAACCATGGGATTAATTGCAGTGCCAAGGCTAAGTTTTATGTCAAGCGGGTAAGAACACTTCATTTGAACAGCCACTTCTCTGGCTAGAAGTGAACTGTTACTGGATTCCAAGGTAATATATACTGTGTTGATAAAAGTTGCAAAGGTCTTAGATTTCTGTGGGGAAAAAGAAATAAAATGTGAAAATATATCCTGTACAAGTTATAAGAACTGCAAAATAATGGGAATAGCTATTTTGTTATAATGCTTGCTTGGATGCAGTATTCCATGGGTATGATATCATAAAATAAAAGTAAAGAGAAGTAGAGAAAATATCCTTTGAAATAAGTCATTAAATGCTTCTATGACTACTTTACATTATATTTATTAATATTTCAAGAAAGGTATAAATATAAGAGAGAACAGAAGCATATGATAAGAAATAACCATTACAGGTGGGAAATGGAAAGCATACTGAGCAAAATGTTTTTGTCAGGGACTGAATACTCATTAGGGACCGATTACTCATTAGACATGTGAATTCGTTTTCGTCCGAATGCATTTTCGTCTGAATTTCAGGTATTTTCGTTATCGTTTTAACAAACGATAACGAAAGCGCAGAATACGAAAAACGAAAGATCCGACATAAAAAAATGCTTTATTTTCGTTTTCGTTGCGACAACAGTTCGATATAGATAGGAGATTCGACATGACGCTGACAATAACAATCTGTGTCTATCGAGCCTGTGGTAGAATGTGCCTAACCTTAACTCTATTAGTCCAAGATTATTCTACAAAGAGAGAAAAGATTTGACATAGAGAGAAAAGATTCAACATAGAGAGAAAAGATCACTGCTGGAATTGGGTGGGGGAAGTAAAATAAAAATAATGATGATAATGAATGTTATTGGCAGATTGTAACCAAAGAGGAGGGTCAGTAAAATAACTAGAACTAAGTACACACGTACAGCCAACCTTCTTTCACTTACGATTTGCTAGCAGAGAGAGACACACACACTGAATCATTTCAGAAGACAGTCAATCTTAGCTGCTCCGTTTGTCAGAGAACCTGAATTATTTAGCAATTAAGCATAAGCACAGCAGCAGAACAATAATGAAGCAAGCTACAGTTCAACTTAACTTTTTCATAATAATCTGCTGCTATTGTGTTAGTGTTGTGAACTTGATAGTGATACTAGTGTTGCTAGTGTTATGATAGCCTCAGAGGCTGCCCAGATATATTATTATAGATTCTATATTATAATGCCATATCAATATCTGACACAACGTCGGATGCCGCGCCTGTCATTGCACTTGGAGATTGAGAAACTAATGTGAAAGTTGGATAACTGTTGGGGTAGAGTAGACCATTCAACATGAACGACAAGGCAACGAAAAACATACAAACGTCGTAAGAAGATTCAACGGAGCAGCTAAACTGTACGACGCTGCAATCGTTCATTTCCGGTCAAATGCATCCGCCCATAGGCTATAGAATAATTCTAATGTTGGTTGACTAGTAAAATAATTAATAAATATAATTATTACTAGTCATACAACATTAGAATTCTACTACAGCTAACTTGTAGGCGGAAAATTTGACCGGAAATGTACACGTACAGTTTAGCTGCTCCGTCAAATCTTCTTTGAACATTCGACAGACACCATAAGCCTTCAATGACAGATTCAACCTTAAATAAGTTGGATTTTCAGACGAATGCAATTTTTAACGAAAAACAAAATAAATAAAAACGAATTTCGGGAGTAACTAAATAAATTTATTTTTCGGACGAAAACGAAATTCTGAAACAAAATATTTCACTGTGCACATGTCAATTACTCATAAGGAATCATCTATGCAATTGCCAAATGGCAGGGTTATAATTTTTCTGATTGAACTGTAATTATAGGCAAAAGGAAATATGACATAAATGGTTAGTTCAGCAGGACCTGGCTAAATTTTGGCTAAGTGTGTACCACTGTCTGTTTAGCAGAAGCTGGTCTAACAACCAGCTTCTGTTGAATGGTCTTGCTGAATTCGATTAGTGCTTGCTGCCCCCTGGAGTTCCCCATGTCAGAATACAATAGAACAATGGAAGAGATCTCTGCATCAACATCGCCTATGAGGATGGACGGAACAATCCGTTTGTTTTTTTTTCAACCTTCTAGTTGAAAGAAAGAAACTGTACATTTACAGTGAGCAAAATAATTATTTGACCCCCTGCGGATTTTGTAAGTTTGCCCACTTACAAATTAATGAAGGGTCTATAATTTTTATTATAGGTGTATTTTATATGATAGAAACAGAATATCAACCAAAAATCTAGAAAAAACACATGATTCAAATGTTATAAATTTAGTTGCAGTTCAGTGAGTAAAATAAGTGTTTGATCCCCAAGCAAAATATAACTTAGTACTTGGTGGAGAAACCCTTGCTGGCAAGCACAGAGGTAAGACTTTCTTGTAGTTAGTGACCAGGTTTGCACACATCTCGTTGGGGATATTGGTCCACTCTTCTTTACAGATCTTCTCTAAATCCTTAAGGTTTCTTGGCTGACGCTTGGCAACTTGAAATTTCAGCTCCCTCCATACATTTTCTATAGGATTAAGGTCTGGAGACTAGCTAGGCCACTCTATGACCTTAATGTGCTTCTTCTTAAGCCACTCCTTTGTTACTTTGGCTGTACTGTATGTTTTGGGTCATTGTCATGCTGAAAGACCCTTCCACGACCCATCTTCAGTGTTCTGGCTGATGGAAGAAGGTTCTCATCCAAGATTTTACAATACATGGCCTCATCCATTGGTCCCTAAATGTGGCAAAGTTGGTCTGTACCTTTAGCAGAGAAACAGCCCCAAAGCATCATGTTTCCACCTATGTGCTTGACTGTAGGGATGGTGTTCTTAGGGTCATGGTCAGTATTTTTCTTTAAACACGGCAAATCCCCCTCCTCAAGTGATGCCAATGAATACGGCAAATCATGGCAAATCCCCCTCCTCAGTCATGTCAATGAACATCTAACTGATTCAGAGAAGGATTGGGAGAAAATGCTGTGGTAAGATGAGTCCAAAATTGAGCTCTCTGGCATTAACTTGATTTGCCGTGTTTGGAGGAAGAAAAATGCTGACTATGACCCTAAGAACACCATCCCTACTGTCAAGCATGGAGGTGGAAACATGATGGTTTGGGGCTGTTTCTCTGCTAAAGGTACAGGCCGACTTTGCCGTATTGAGGGGCCAGTGGATGGGGTAATGTATTGTAAAGTCTTGGATGAGAACCTTCTTCCCTGCACCAAAACACTGAAAATGTGTTGTGGATGGGTCTTCCAGCATGACAATGACCTAAAACATACCACCAAGGCAACAAAAGAGGCCTCAAGAAGAAGCACATTAAGGTCATGGAGTGGTCAGTCTCCAGACGTTAATTATATAGAAAATTTTATGGAGGGAGCTGAAACTTCGAGATGCCAAGCGACAGCCAAGAAGCCTTAAGAATTTAGAGAAGATCTGTAAAGAAGAGTGGACCAAAATCCCTCCTGAGATGTGTGCAAATCTGGTCACCAACTACAATTAACATCTTACCTCCATGCTTGCCAACGAGGGTTTCTCCACCAAGCACTTGGGGCTCAAATACTTATTTTATACACTGAACTGCAACTTAATTTATAGCATTTGTTTTATGTGTTTTTTCTAGATTTTTGGTTGATATTCTGTCTCTATCACCTATGAAAAGAATTATAGACCCTACATTTCTTTTGTAAGCGGACAAACTTACAAAATCTGCAGGGGATCAAATAATTATTTTCCACACTGTATACCTGGCTTAAGTCAGAGATGCTTACAATTGTCAGCATTTATTTATATGGCTCAAACTTTTTTTTTTCTTTTTATTAAAAAAAAAAAAAAACTGTTGCAGTAACTGCTTAAAAGGTGTTATCTAAAAAAGAAAAGTCAAATGTCATCTTTGTTTCCAGAAATTCAATAATTCAATAATTTGAAATGACCCGGAAACCCACCTTAGTCTTCCTCATGAAAGTGCATTTGCAGACCACCCTTAGAAAATAATGGATGAAGTGTGTCTGCCAAGCTGTTCATGAAGTAGCATAAAGCAATAGGTAAAAGGTCTAACTGAGGGATCCATAAGGATGGAACTAGGTTCTTGGGCTATGCATTTTGTCCAGACAGAAATGGTCTGTACGAGTGCCACAGCAGCAGCCAGAGGTTGCATACAAGGTATGCTAAGAAAAAAACTTTAACAAGGACCTCTAACCTCTTGTCTCCAGGTTCATTAATATGGGATTATCCTGTACAGCGAACAGGAAATCCTGTGTTAATGCTAGTGAGAATGCATCACAAGTGCATTTTTTTATTTTACTCAAGCTTTACTCAAGCTACAACTACAAGGACAAATTTTAGTATATTATAACATATTGTAAGCAAAAAGATGAAAGGAAAAGGAGTAATAGTGAGTAAAAAATAAATATTAAGGGAAGAAAAAATTAGGAAATGACAGTAGATATGAAAGGAAGGAATCAAAAAAAGTCAAGAGAAAGCCCTGGTCTTCATAGCGTCCAAAGCATTTGGAGAACATGATTACAAAATTAGATTACTTTACTGCAAGATTAGATGAATAATGTTAGATCAGAAGGAACTAACTTTTAAAAATTAAGCATGATACATTTTAATCTGTTTGCAATCTCTGACTGCTTTCTTAAAGCTTGCTTAGCTTCCAGTAGAATAAAACAAAGCAATTTTTGTGTTAATGTGCAGTCTCTCTATCCAGCTAAAGAAAAAACACGCACACATACATTTTTTTTCCTGTTTTTTGTTCAGGAGTAAACATATTACACTTTAAATAATTTATTTATTCTTTTCTCTGGAAAATATTTGTTTC
This sequence comes from Aquarana catesbeiana, assembly GCF_042186555.1. Lineage (NCBI taxonomy): Eukaryota > Metazoa > Chordata > Amphibia > Anura > Ranidae > Aquarana > Aquarana catesbeiana. Next base: position 38,390,243 of record NC_133327.1, read on the forward strand.
TACCCCTCAGATGGAGCTTCATGCTCCTTTTTACAGATTTGTCTATTCTTAGATGCTCTGTTAAAAAAAAATCCTGAGGTTTACAGATTTCAGTAACTGAAGCTGAAGTGCAGAAGAGAGAATCATCTTCTTCTCCTCTCCTTCAATCTTAGAGAGAGTCTTAAGAACTTCACCTCCGGAAGGCTTTACCCCCTTCATTGTGAATAAGAAAAAACTGCGCTATTACCCAAATAAACCAAGTTGCAACTAAAGACGTTATACAACACCAATACAAAACACAAAAAAAGAAGAAAGCTGTGCTATATAAATTGACCTGTGAAGCACTATCCAATCAAATTATGGATGCACTCATAACTGGAGAGATAGTGATTGGTTGAAAAACCAATATGGTAATGTGACTTATTAGGTCACTTATAAGTCACATTGCAATATTGTTTTTTCAACCAATCACTATCTCTCCAGTTGTGAGTGCATCCATAATTTGATTGGATAGTGCTTCACAGGTCAATTTATATAGCACAGCTTTCTTCTTTTTTTGTCTTTTTTGTATTTACCCCCTTCATGACTGGTGTACTTTTTGCTATTCGGCACTCCACTAATTGAACTTGCAATTACTCAGTCATGCCACGCTGTACCCAAATTAAATTTATATTATTTTTTTCACACAAATAGAGCTTTCTTATGGTGGTATTTGATCACCACTGATCACTAATCTGTGTACAGAGCCCTGTGTGTTTGTAAACACAGGGATCTGTGCTGTGATTGGCTACAGCTGATCAGCAGGTCTTAGCCGTAAATCATTGGGCGGAACCTGGTGACAAAATCCCGCTGTAGCCAGTGAAAGTCTGGGTTAGCTGTTAGCAAGCCCCTAACCTGGAACAAGCTGGACATGTACATGATCCAACCTGCCCAGTAAACAGCTTCTGATGTTTACCTTTAAAGAAAACCCATAATTCTCTGTGAATCAGTGTGATTCAGAACAGTAATAGAAGTCCTGTCCTATAAATGTTATAAAATCCCAGAAATGTTAAATTAGCCCCCCACCCAGCTGCATATGTGAAAGGGGCCTAAATCTCTAAGTTTCCCACAGCTATCAAGATAAAGTTCAAAAACTCAAACTGAAGCTTACATAAAATATACAAACACAAGTGATTGATGCCTTGTAGTGGCTTATCTCTTTTAAAGCTTAGTCCAGATTTTCACTGAATCAACTGTTCCAACAGCGTCTTCCCTGCCAGCTAGCTCATAGAACTCTTCTTAGAATGTTTTGATATGTACATTATAAAATATAAATTTTATAAAAAAAAGTAAAAAGGCTGTATATTTAGGCAACAGTTTAATAGGCACCCCCTCCGGGGGAGCTGATAAAATAGATGGGTGATAGGTATATAGATAGATAGATAGATAGATAGATAGATAGATAGATAGATAGATAGATAGATAGATAGATAGATAGATAGATAGATAGATAGATAGATAGATAGATAGATAGATAGATACTGTAGATATAAATACATACTATTAGCTGAACTCCACATTCCCCATCTGTCAAAGGGACTGCTACTGAGTAAGTTCCATTGCCGATATCATTTTGAAACTTCAAACAGTCGACATTTGCAATGTTGAGTTTACTGACATCAATATTTTGACTTCTTAGCTGACATTTTAGGAAAGAGGCTTTCATTTCATGTGCTCCACAGGTAAGTATTGGGCGTATTTCTGAAATATCTTAAAACAGAAAAAACTTAAATGGATCCTTAAATAAGTAATAAAGTAAAAAAAAAAAAAAATTGACTCATTGCATGAACTTTGCCTCTTTCATCATAAGACAATGAAGTACTTTACCAATAGAAAGGGCACTAGGTGTGCAAAAATTAAACTTGGGTAGGTAAACATGAACAGCTCACTGGGTTTCACACTATGGGAGTTTCTTTGATTCATCTTACATGCATGATTTGCTGGTAAACCATTTATTATTCCCTATGTGAGTGTTCCCATTGGACACCAAAGAAAATCCATAAAGGTCTCCTGTTTTGATGCAAAGGAAAGAGCGTTGATGACTCCTGTCTTTTCTTGTAAACCATTACAATCCACTTTTGACTACAGGTAAGCCTACAATAAAGCTTACCTGTAGCTACCTCAGATATCCCCTAACCCTGCACGGTTTAGGAGATATCTCCTGTATATGCATGTGCCGACGTTACCGAACGTGCCATTGCTTCAGTTAGTGTGCCACTACCGGCTGCTCCCACACGCATATGCGGAAGCAACTTCATTGCGGCTCCGGCCAATCACAGCTCTGGAGCCTTTAATACCCGCAAGTAACTCCGGGAGCAATGTCGCTGGCCGGAGCGGTGTACGAGGACCGCTACTGGGGCTTTGATCTAAGGTGAGCATTTCATAATGAGCTAGTATGCTATGCATACTAGCTCATTATGCCTTTGTCTTGCAGGTTTTTTTTTAAGTGGGTTTACAACCACTTTAAGGATATTCTATCATACTGCGCTCATGACTCTTATAATCTAGAGTCCATTTCCTCTGGTGGGCGGCCATCTCATATTTTATGGCGGAGGCGCACCTGGATGTTTCTCCTTTTTTATATCAAGGTGTTTTTTTGATATACAGTATCTCATAAAAGTGAGTACTCCCCTCACATTTTTGTAAATATTTTATTATATATTTCCATGTGACAACAAATGACACTTTGCTACAATGTAAAGTAGTGAGTGTACAACTTGTATAACAGTGTAAATTTGCTATTCCCTCAAACTAACTCAAAACACAACCATTAATGTCTAAACCGCTGGCAACAAATATGAGTACACCCCTAAGTAAAAATGTCTAAATTGGGCCCAAAGTGTCAATATTTTGTGTGGCCACCATTATTTTCCAGCACTGCCTTAACCCTCTTGGGCATGGAGTTCACCAGGACTTCACAGGTTGCCACTGAGGTCCCCTTCTACTCCTTCATGACGACATCACAGAGCTGGTGAATGTTAGAGACCTGGCGCTCCTCCACCTTCCGTTTGAGGATGCCCCACAGATGCTCAATAAGGTTTAGGTCTGGAGACATGCTTGGCCAGTCCATCACCTTTACCCACAGCTTCTTTAGCAAGGCAGTGGTCGTCGTGGAGGTGTTTTTGGTCATTATCATTTTGGAATACTGTCCTGCGACCCAGTGTCTGAAGGGAGGGGATCATGCTCTGCTTCAGTATGTCACAGTACATGTTCGCATTCATGGTTCCCTCAATGAACTGTAGCTCTCCAGTGCCGGCAGCACTCATGCAGCCCCAGACCATGGTTGCCTCACCTGGTTCCCACCACACATGCTTGACACCATCTGAACCAAATAAGTTTATCTTGGTCTCATCAGACCACAGGACATGGTTCCAGTAATCCATGTCCTTAGTCTGCTTGTCTTCAGCAAACTGTTTGCGGGCTTTCTTGTGCATCATCTTTAGAAGAGGCTTCCTTCTGGGAGTTAACCTCTGGATATGACGCTGAGCACATGCACTTAACTTCTTTGGTCGACCATGGCGAGGCCTGTTCTGAGTGGAACCTGTCCTGTTAAACCGCTGTATGGTCTTGGCCACCATGCTGCAGCTCAGTTTCAGGGTCTTGGCAATCTTCTTACAGCCTAGGCCATCTTTATGTAGAGCAACTATTCTTTTTTTCAGATCCTCAGAGAGTTCTTTGCCATGAGGTGCCATGTTGAACTTCCAGTGACCAGTATGAGAGAGTGAGAGCGATAATACCAAATTCAACACACCTGCTCCCCATTCACACCTGAGACATTGTAACACTAACTAGTCACATGACACCGGGGAGGGAAAATGGCTAATTTGGCCCAATTTTGGCATTTCCACTTAGGGGTGTACTCACTTTTGTTGCCAGCGATTTAGACATTAATGGCTGTGCGTTAAGTTTTTTCGAGGGGACAGCAAATTTACACGGTTTTACAAGCTGTACACTCACTACTTTACATTTTTATAAAAATGTGGGGGGTGTACTCACTTTTGTGAGATAATGTATGTTGCACACTTAATCCCTCACATTTTCCTTGGAGTGATCTACTAGTTTCATGATTGGAACAATCATTACTAAACAATTACTAAAATGTGTTAAAGTAAATCTTACCTCAATTTGGCATATTTTTTCACTATTGTTAAATGGCTTTTGCCAATGTTTGCATATCTTGCCTTTTAATTTTGTATTCTATATGAGATCCCACAATAAGTCTGCAACATTATTTTGTTTTTATAGAATTGGCGTCTGACTTTGTCCTGCTTCACCAATGACATTTATGGCACGTTGCGCATGCTACTTTGAGATCAGATGCGTATGATTATTAACTCATTGCCGTGGCTTCAGCAACATGAGCATCATTACACCTCCTTATTGTAAAAGCCATGGCAACATATAATCACACACCACACCAGATCTCCTAAAGCTGGCTAGAAATGTGCCATTTTTTGGCAATGGATTGCCCCATCCCCATAAGTGTAGTTGATGGAGGAATCCTCCCCCACTATGGCATTGTAATCTGATAGCAGGGCTCCTCGGCTGTCAGAATACACTGGTCAATGGCTGCACCTGCTGATCAACAAAAGTTTTCCAACATTCCTGTTTGAGAAAAGTCAAACATTAAGGTGGTTTTAAAGGCTGACAGATTTTTACCTTCATACAGTCTATGCATGAGTGCAGCGAAGCAGGTATCAGCCGAACTGACAGTGTCTGTCTGGAGGGGCAGAATGAGGCCTGACCGTATCGAACCCAAAAAGGAAGATGTCCAGGAGATTGCGCACCCTAAGCTTTACCTCCTCATCTGAAACCTTTCCCTGTCACTAATGCTGTCCCTGACAGACAGGTAACCTGTCCCTACACTATCCACACACGAATGTGCGCCAAAACCTGACGAGCAGGGACTTCTGCTGACTCAAGATAGAAACCAAGGGTCACCTGGATGCAGCATAGCCAACCGAAACACTGCCTCCAAAGACCAGGAAACCACAGAGAAACTGAGTTTCCCCTGACCTCCTCTACGCTTTCCTGTATTGTCTCTCCGGTCAGGCACCATCTACAATAGAGGAAACAGACTGCACCCGACTGCACATCTTCTGAGCTTAATGCCATGTGTTTTTGTACTTTGGGGTGAAAGGTCCACTTTTAGTAGCTTATAGAAAATATATTGCTTTCTGGAATTTTTCTTTAACCGGTTCCCGACCGGCTCACTACTATATACTCACTACTATATACTGTGGCAGAATGGCACTGCTGGGTAAAACCCCCTATAGGTACGTCGTACTCTTTAGGAGCCGCTACCCGCGATAGCGTGCATGAGCACCAGCATGGGGATTTGTGTGTCTAAACACACAAATCCCTGTCCTGTCAGGGGAGAGGCGACATATCGTTTGTTCCTACAAAGTAGGAACAACAATATGTCTCCTCCACCAGTCAGTCACATGCCAATACAGTTAGAAACACTAATGAGGGAACACATTTAACCCCTTGATTGCCCTAGTGTTAACCCCTTCCCTGCCAATGACATTCACACAGTAATCGGGGCATTTTTATAGCGCTAATCGCTGTATAAATGTCAATGGTTCCAAAAATGTGTCAAAGTGTCCAATCTGTCCACCTCAATTTCGCAGTACCAATAAAAATTGCCATTAATAGTAAAAAATAATGCCATAAATCTATCCCCTATTTTGTAGATGCTATAACTTTTGCAAAAACCAATCAATATACGCTTATTGCGATTTTTTTTTACCAAAAATATGTAGAAGAATACATATTGGCCTAAACTGATGAATACATTTGTTTTTGAAAAAAACTTGTGGATATTTATTATAGCAAAAAGTAAAAAATATTGTTTTGTTTTTCAAAATTGTTGCTATTTTTTTGTTCATAGCGCAAAAAAATAAAACCGCAGAGGTGATCAAATACCACCAAAAGAAAGCTCTATTTGTGGGAAAAAAAGGACGCAAATTTTGTTTTGAGTATCGCAAGACCGCGCGATTGTCAGTTAAAGCGACGCAGTGTCAAATTGTAAAAAGTGCTCTGGCCAGGAAGGGGGTAAAAGCTTCCGGGGCTGAAGTGGTTAATATTAACATTGCAATTAGTTGAGCTACATCTATATAAAGAAAATGTGTAGATAGGAGAATAATGGCTTTTTTATGTAGCTTAGTTTCCACAGTTTTAGTATACTCTGTAAATAATCTCTCCACACATAAGACTTTCTATGGCTCTGTTTGTACAACTTGTTTAAAGTGACTCTCTTCCTCAAATAAATGTGCTAGTAAATTAAGTAACTGTATGAAGGTTGTAAATATTTACATATATTGCTGCCTATACCATCTATTTCAAGTGGAATTCAAGACTAACCTAACTACCCTTAAAATGTTCCCTACCCATCCTGCATACCCTATGTAAAAAAAATCTGTATACTTAACTTTTTTAGTCTTCTCCAATTTGGTCATGTGATCCTGCAAGTTCAGCTCCCCTGTTTCAATGAGCAGCTACTGCAGGGGACAGGAGGGAGTGCCAACAGTGGCTGGACCATGGAAGCCTATGGGTGATGTCACAGGTCCTAGAATTCCCCATCTATTGTCAATGCTCCATGACACAGGGGAGCCGGAATGGCAGTAACACATGATGAGACAAGACTGGACTAAAAAAAAGGTAAGTGTACATCTCTTTTTTACACAGGGTAAGCAAAATAGGTAGAAGGAGGGGTTAGGGAACATTTTTAAGGATAGTTAGTGTTAGGCTTGAATTTCACTTTAACTCCTTCTCACCTGCCCATCCAGGCTCCTTAACTGAGTCTTATGCCACGTACACATGGTCGGAATTTCGGACAACAAATGCTCGATGGGAGCTTGTTGTCGGATATTCCGACCATGTGTAGGCTCCACCGGACATTTGTTGTCAGAATTTCCAACAACAAAAATTTGAGAGCTGGATCTCAAATTTTCCGACAACAAAATCCATTGTCGTAAATTCCGAGCGTGTGTAGACAATTCCGACGCACAAAATTCCACGCATGCTCGGAATCAAGCAGAAGAGCCACACTGGCTATTGAACTTAATTTTTCTCGACTCGTCATATGTCTTGTACGTCAGCGCGTTCTTGACATTTGTGCAACCGTGTGTATGCAAGACAAGTTTGAGACAACATCCGTCAGAAATAAATCTAAGATTTTGTTGTCGGAATGTCCAATCATCTGTACGGGACATTAAAGTGGAAGGACTGGATGGGCTTCCTGATCATGAGTATGAGTAGTCAGATGATTGAGAGCTGGTAGCTGTCAGTGAGAGCTCAATCACTGTGCTGGAAGCACATAGTGAGCTCTTAGTACAGAAACCTGAGCCACCATGGATGCATATGTTTGGCTTGTGGGTGTTAAGGACCACCCTTCTTGTCACTGCACAGATGCATTACATGTCAGCAAGAGATTAAGAGAATTAATCCTCTAAAATTTCATTTAAAACTGACACTTCTGGGAGTGTCAATTTTCTATGTTCCCTGCCACATTCTGTGGTTTCTTCCACAGAATTCCATGTCACCACACTTATGCCGCGTACAGACGATCGGACATTCCGATAACAAAATCCTAGATTTATTTACGACGGATGTTGGCTCAAACTTGTCTTGCATACACACGGTCACACAAATGTTGTCAAAAATTCCGATCGCCAAAAAAGCGGTGATGTACAACACGTGCCATGAGCCGAGAAAAATGAAGTTCAATAGCCAGTGCGGCTCTTCTGCTTGATTCCGAGCATGCGTGGAATTTTGTGCGTCAGAATTGTGTACACACGATCGGAATTTACGACAACGGATTTTGTTGTCGGAAAATTTGAAATCCAACTCTCAAATTTTTGTTGTCGGAATTTCCAACACCAAATGTCCGATGGAGCCTACACACGGTCGGAATTTCCGACAACAAGCTCACGTCGAACATTTGCTGTTGGAAATTCTAACCTTGTGTACGCGGCATTAGAGTAAGGATGTAGAGGTTGGGGAGAGAAAACAACTGAGTGATAGAAAGGACACAAGGGATCATTTCCTCCAGTAATGTTGAAATGTTGAAGAACTTCAGCAAGCAGTTTTTCTTGAACAGAATGGGATTATGTGGCATGTGCAGCAGGAAAGTCAAGTATTTATAATATTATTTAGAGGTATTTTTTTTATTGGTGCCTTTATTTAAAGCACAACTACAGGTTACTAATAAATTACTATTCCCACCACTCATCTATAAAAAAAAATTAAAAAAATTAAATGCATGTTAAATTGCAGTCGCATGGCACTCTGTTCTGATTCTTCCACTCAGTGTGGTCTGGAGGTGGGTGGGGTGAAGTGCCACTCAATAACCTCAAGACCTCAATGACCTGTGCACACCAACACAGGGACTACCTGTCCTGTAAAACCTTGTGATCTGAGCTGGCGGTGGAGGTGGTGGTGGTGGGGGGGTCATGGATTTGTGCATTGTCTTTTTGTAATAAAGGGTGGATTAACGGTTTGAGTAATATTCCTAGCCATGCCCGAACTACAGCACAAGCAAGGTTGAGTTGTGTATACCCTCTAGCTGCCATGTCATTGTGTCTCTTCTTGAAGTCTTGAGAACTGCATCCTATACCCATCTAGGACAGGAAGAGTGATGCAACTAGGAAAAAATATGCGGCGCTTACTACCTATTAATAACTAAAGGAAGGTAAGTAAATATATGTAAAACCAACAACCATACCAAGAGATTACAAGACAGGAACTCCAGGTAATGATTATGTCTAGACAATTGATCTTCCACTACATTGTGCAACCAAAGGTCACGACAAACCAGTATGGTATCAAGGAATGAAACTAATTTCAAACAGAAGCAAAGCCTCCAGATAAACGGAATATTACTAATCAGTAGCTGTTTCTATATAACAGGAGAACCTAATAAAAAAAATTCCCAATACCATGTGTAGCGTGAATACATACCAATAATTAGTCCAGTGAGTGTGGGAATAACTAACTCCACACACAATACAACATAAATTCTCAATAAGATCTTCAAAATCCACCACTCTAATGCCCCGTACACACGGTCGGATTTTCCAACGGAAAATGTGTGATAGGACCTTGTTGTCGGAAATTCCGACCGTGTGTGGGCTCCATCACACATTTTCCATCTGATTTTCCGACACACAAAATTTGAGAGCAGGCTATAAAATTTTCAGACAACAAAATCCGTTGTCGGAAATTCCGATCGTGTGTACACAAATCCGACGGACAAAGTGCCACGCATGCTCAGAATAAATAAAGAGATGAAAGCTATTGGCCACTGCCCCGTTTATAGTCCCGACGTACGTGTTTTACGTCACCGCGTTCAGAACGATCGGATTTTCCGACAACTTTGTGTGACCGTGTGTATGCAAGACAAGTTTGAGCCAACATCCGTCGGAAAATATCCTAGGATTTTGTTGTCGGAATGTCCAAACAAAGTCCGACCGTGTGTACGGGGCATAACAATCATGTAAAAAGATACAAGATAAATAATGTTTAACTAAAAAGGTGAGTGCAAATATGGCAATCAGTGCGGCATCCAAAAAATGTAACAAATAACAAATAAATATGTGTAGCAAGTGAAACACAAAAACCATACACAGTGCAACAATGTATATCTAATTCAGATCTTCAAAATCCCCCACTCCAACAATACTAAATTTAGGAGTAAAATAATAATAACTAATACTTAGGTGAATGCAAATATAACAGTCAGTGCAGCATCCAAAAAAATCTAGTAATTAAATAAATATAGCAAGTGAAGCACAACATAAAATGCAGCATCAGTGTTCAAATAAATCAGAACTACACACTGAGGTGTCCGTTTATGAAGCAGTGATCAGCGGTGATCCCGAGGATCACCGCTGATCACAGTCCATAAACAGTTTATGAAACAGTGATAATCGGGGGAGAACATGTTTGAACTTGTTCTCCCTCCGATTATCTCTACACACGGAGAATCCTCATTGAATGACACAGTAACGGCCAGTTTATGAAGCGGTGATCTCACCGCTTCACTGGTGATCTGAGTCAGAATTCACACTCCCAGGTTCACCAGCTCAGAGGTGGTGAATCTGGGAGTGAAGAGGAAATCTGGGGGGATCTGAGGGGGAAGGAGGAAGATTTTTAACTTCCTTATGCCTCGTTCAGACCCCCCAACACTGTAAGCATGTCCCCCTGTCATATTTATGTGTATACATATATATACATATATACATATAATGTGTATATGTATATATATATAATGTATGTGTATATACATGTATATATAATGTGTGTGTGTGTATACATATGTATATAATGTAGGGGGACTCATTATTTTATTAACAGTAATTCACGCCGTCTGTCCATGTATTGAGCGGTGATAATTTATCACTGCTTAATAAACTGACATCTCTGTATTTCTGGTGCTGTAATCTCGTAAAGTCTCACGAGATTCCAGTATCAGGAGCCTTTCTCCACTGTTGAAAGCATTTGTAGATCTCTTCACTCCTCCAAAGGTGAAGCGATCTACAAAGCTTCATAAACTGGCACACAGAGGAGAAAAATCTTCACTGTGAATGCCGGAGAATGAAGCAGTGAATAGATTTCACTGCTTCATAAACGGACACCAAAGTGTAATAGAATGGTAATGTGACTAAAGGAATAAATGAAAAAGGAATGAATTTATGAAAAAGAAACAGTCTCAAACAAAAAGTGCCATATATGTTCAAATCTCCATCGTGACAGATTCAATTGGAAAATCATGCCAAAAGAATTCCACCATAGAATCACCAGTGATAGATTAGAGGTGTGTGAAAGTGATGGTCCCCTCAGCCTCTCACCTCACGGCTGAAGGATAACAGCCTTGTAAGCTAATGACAGATGATAAGACAGCTTCCCGATCTCCTTGATGACAGGGGTCTCCAGGCTTCTGTTTCCAGGTAGCTCACGTGAATTCAGCAGGCATCAGGGCAGGCCAGAGAGCTTTCTTCGTGTCCCAAGCAAGCTCTCCTGGGACACGAAGAAAGCTCTCTGGCCTGCCCTGATGCCTGCTGAATTCACGTGAGCTACCTGGAAACAGAAGCCTGGAGACCCCTGTCATCAAGTTTTTTTAATCAGACTCATTCTCCGCACAAATCCACCATGCCTGGCATAGGGGTACCAACTGAGTAGCTGGGGATCGTACCTGGCTGTGGATCTGTTGGATTATTGCGCCTGACGAAGTGGTCTATGTACCGTGAAACTAGCAGAGGACTGGTTAATCTATGAGAAAATTCCATCATCAGATACTTTTTGGGAAAACCTTTGAGTATTTGTGCTTTGTTTTGAAATCTTATATTGAGACCTATGTATGTTTTTTATATGTAAAATGTGATATCATTTTTATCAGTACCGAGATAGTCCATCTAAAAACCCTTGTGGGTCAAAGTGTATGTTTGGTCAGCCTCAGCAACTGTCCTCATGCTCCCATCCTACCCCTTTCTTCCTATATAATTCTTGGATGATGGTACTTCCATATGCCTAGCTTTAGGCTTTGATATTTGAGGCTATACTCAAAAATGTCTTAAGAGAGGAAACTGGAGATCTTGTGTTTCTGCAAAGATCGCTGTTTTCCTCTAGTGCATCCACCCCCCTCACACACACACACAGTTACAAAGCACTCCTAGAAGCACACTTAACTCTTTGTTCGCCCCTGATGTTAACCCCTTCCCTGCCAGTATCATTTATACAGTGACAGTGCATTTTTTTTAGCACTGATCACTGTATTGGTGTCACTGGTTCCCAAAAAGTGTCAGTTAGTGTCAAATTTGTCCACCGCAATGTTGCAGTCCGCTAAAGATTGCTGACCACTGCCATTAATAGTAAAAACAATCAAAATAAAAAAGTCCATAAATTTATCCCATAGTTTGGCTTTTGCAAAAGGTTTAGCATCCACGATCAATATACACTTATTGGGATCTGTTTTACCAAAAAATATGTAGCAAAATACATATTGGCTTAAATTAAGTAATTAGATTTTTTACATTTTTTTATTGGATGTGTTTTATAGCAGAAAATAAAAAATATAGTTTTTTTTTCAAAATTGTTGGTCTTTTTTTGTTTATAGAGCAAAAAATAAAAAACGCAGAGGTGATCAAATACCACCAAAATAAAGCTCTATTTGTGGGCAAAAAAGGACAATTTTTATTTGGGTACAGCGTCGCACAACCGTGCAATTGTCGGTTAAAGTAACACAGTGCCGTATCACAAAAATGGCCTGGTCAGGAAGGGGGTAAAACCTTCCGGAGCTGAAGTGGTTAAATCATTTCATTTGCCAGAATTTACTCTGGCCATTGAAAGAAATTAATGCTCAAGCTCCAAATACGCCAAGTATTAATTTGCATTTAGACGAGTTTACACGCGTCAAGCATTTTTTCTGCCGCTGCTCCTGGACGTGCTGAATGTGGTTTTCTTTTTTTCTGCCTTTAAACTCCTCTAAATGCCTATGTGTGCATGGACACATAGGTTAACATGCAGGGGCGTTCAGAGGCAGAAAAAAAAAAAAACATCAGCCACGTTAAAAACGGCAAGTGTGTATGAGGCCTTATGTCTAATGTCCCTGATTGCTTGACCTTCCTGCCTGATGTTGCCTGACCTGAGCTTTACTTGTTCACTTTCTCTTGCCTAAGATACTTTACTTTGTCTGTTAGCTCAAAATCTAAACCTAATGATGACATAAAAAAAAATAATAATAAAAATGATTTTTTTTCTACCTAACAGTTCAAAAAATGCACATTCATATTTACCAGAAATGTTAAATCCATCTCTGCAGCCACACCCATATTTTCCATCAACATAGTGGCATACTTCATTTTGTGCACAGGCACATACAGAGGTGGGTTCTGAAAAGAAGGTCAGACATCACATAATGCAAATGTATAATGCATAATGTTCTAAAATTCTTGAGATATATATATATATATATATATATGTATATATATATATATATATATATATATATATATATATATGTATATATATATATATATATATATATATATATATATATATATATATATGTATATGTATATATATATATATATATATATATATATATATGTATATATATATATATATATATATATATATATATATATATGTATATATATATATATATATATATATATACTATATTACCAGAAGTATTGGGACATCTGCCTTTACACACACATAAGCTTTAATGACATCCCAGCCTTAGTCCGTAGGGTTCAATATTGAGAAGGCTGTCTACAACGTTTAGGAGTGTGTCTATGGGAATGTTTGACCATTCTTGCAGAAGCGCATTTGTGAGGTCAGGCACTGATGTTGGACGAGAAGACCTGGCTCACAGTCTCCGTTCTAATTCATCTAAAAGGTGTTCTATTGGGTTGAGGCCAGGACTCTGCGCAGGCCAGTCAAGTTCCTCCACCCCAAACTCGCTCATCCATGTCTTTATGGACCTTGCTTTGTGCACTGGTGCGCAGTCATGTTGGAACAGGAAGGAGCCATCCCCAAACTGTTCCCACAAAGTTGGGAGCATTAAGTTGTCCAAAATGTCTTGGTATGCTGACATCTTAAGAGTTCCCTTCACTGAAACTTAGGGACCAAGCCCAACCCCTGAAAAATAACCCCACACCATAAACCCCCCTCCATCAATGATTTGGACTAGTGCACAAAGCAAGGTCCATAAAGACATGCATGAGCAAGTTTGGGGTGGAGATACTTGACCTCAACCTGATAGAACACCTTTGGGATGAATGAGAGTGGAGACTGTGAGCCAGGCCTTCTGGTCCAACATCAGTGCCAGACCTCACAAATGCGCTTCTGGAAGAATGGTCAAACATTCCCATAGACACTCCTAAACCTTGTGGACAACCTTCCTAGAAGAGTTGAAGCTGTTATAGCTGCAAAGGGTGGGCCCAACTCAGTATTGAAGAAAAAAGGCAGAGGGAAAGAAACCCACTGGAAAGAGCCACGGGTGGACCAAGCTGCTTGAAAAAGGTATTGTTTATTGCATAACATTTTTTTTATTTTTTATTGATACAGTTTACAAACACTGGTTACCCATCCCCACCACCTAAACTCACTTAAAAAAGACAACTTTGTCTTAATAAAAACAGCACTGTGCATGCATACATCAATTACCCACCTTAAATTTTAGAAATAAAGTGCAAAACATGACGAGGGGTTAGTTCACACGGATCCCAGCGATTATAACCATTGATCAGAGTGCTCAGCTCATCATTTATGTTCAGGGAGCCCCCAACAGGGGTAATGATGAAACATTGCCTGTGCACTTTAAGTTGAGTCCCTGGGATAGTGTACCACTAGTTAGCTTAGTGATTTTTGGTTGAATACTGATGTTAAATCCTGTGTAGAGGGCGGCATAAAGCCACTGTTAATTAATAGTCCAGGTAGTCAGTCATTAGTAGCACCATATATTGCATAACTAGATCAGAGTATAATCCTAGAGATTGTGCAGCTCAGGAAAATTAACCTCACATCAGAACAGGCATATTATAGATGGATTTAAGGCAGAATCACTTGGACCACTGGTCCGCTCACCCGACCATAATGAACAGGAGTCTTAGACACTCAGGCAGGTGCCCCAATGTATCCTTGTCCATAAATAGCGTAGGGGGTCACATACTGCATGGAGCTATTCAGCTAGAGTGCTCTACTGTTGCATATGGATCCAGGTAGCTTAGCTGGGGGGTCTGCTAAACGCTGTATAGCGCTATTGGTTGTCCTGAGAGCCGTTTTGATGACGTAGTCAAAAATGGCTGCTGCTGGCTTCAGAAAGTGTACTGCGCATGCGCCGGCGTAATGTGATGCATCATCCATGATGTGAAAAGCGTCACCATCGTGGTATTGTCTCCGACACCCAAAAATCACTAAGTTAACTAGTGGTACACTTTCCCAGTGCACAGCCAATGTTTCATCATTACCCCTGTCCATCCCGCAGTTGGGGGCTCCCTGAACACAAATGACGAGCTGAGCACTCTGAGCCATGGTGATAATCGCCCGGGATCCGTGAGCCAACCCTTCGTCATGTTTTGCACTTTATTTCTAAACTTTTGGGTGGGTAATTGATATATGCATGCACAGTTTGTGACATTGCTGTTTTTATTAAGACAACGTTGTCTTTTTTTAAGTGAGTTTAGGTGGTGGTGATGGGTACCCAGTGTTTGTAAACTGTATCAATAAAAAATAAAAAATCTTTTGTGCAATAAACAGTACCTTTTCCAAGCAGCTTGGTCCACCCGTGGCTCTTTCCAGTGGGTTTCTTTCCCCTCTGTCTTTTTTCTTTAGATCTAGTTTTAGTTACGGAGACCGCACCATAACTGGTGAGTCTGCAAATTAAGGGTTGCTGCACCTCTAAGCACACATATAGAATGGTGTAGCGGTCACTCAATAGTGAGTTGATGACCTCCATTTTCTCGCAACTCAATATTGAACCCTACGGACAAAGACTGGGTTGCCATTAAAGTTCATGTGCGTGTAAAGGAAGGTATCCCAATACTTTTGGTAATATAGTATATATCTATCATAGTAATACAATTTTCAAACTTACCTGTACAGTAAGATAAGCTGCAAGCAGGAGTCCTGCTTAATTTGTACACATAGTAATTATCCGGACAAGATTTAATCTGCACCAATGTTGACCACATACAGCAATTTCCACTCCAGGAAGCACAGGCCGTACGATTTACAATCCCATTATCGATTCCTGGATGTGATCCCTGGAGCCACATTGGAGCCATTGTGCCACACCTATTTCCAGATACACAGTATTCTGGCATTTTGTCACCCCCCGCACCTACAAAGCGGTACCATCCACTCTTGTCATAGTCACAGTTCCAATTATAAACTTCATTTGAAGTGCTTCTCCATGATTGATCAAGGGTAGTGTAATTAAGACACGGATCATAGCAAGAATAGGAACCAAAGTATTTTACACATTCCACACCAAAACCACAAACACCGAGGGCACACTCATCTACTTCACAAGAGAAGCCATTCCCAAAGTATCCAGGAGTGCATACACATGTATATGAGCCAATGACATTGACGCATGTTGCATTTGGACTGCAGGTATTTAGGTCAGAGTTAGCACACTCATCTATATCAATGCATCCCACTCCACTGTCATTGTAGTAGCCAGATGGACACACACAGGTGTAAGAACCAAATGTGTTTATACAAGTGTAGTAACTACATTTATTTGACCAGGAATAGGTGCATTCATCAATATCAGAGCAGCTAAAGCCATCTCCTATAAATCCATCCTTGCAGGAACACTGAAGGTAGCCAGAATAGTCTTCACATGTAGCGTCTGGGTGACATTTCGAACAGTTTGAAGTAGCTGATTAAGACAAAGATAAAATCGATTAATACTTTTCGTGAATGTTTCTCTGTTATGAAAGACAACAAGTTTTGCAAAATTATACACAATATACTTTCTGCAAAAATTACTAGCATAGGTATTCCAAATAATTTTTATGGGATTATTGACCCAAATTTTCAAATAAACATGAGCAAATTCATCTCCCCAAATTAAAATTTGATAAGGCACATTTATCAGGAGAATATACTAGTTACATTGTTTGTAAGGTTGAAAAAAGCCACCAGTCCATCCAGTTTAAGCTATGGGGTTGATTTACTAAAAATGGGGAGTGCAAAATCTGGTGCAGCTGCTCATGGTAGCCAATCAATTTCTAAAGCCTCGTATACAAGATCAGATTTTTGGATGACCGTTCATCCGTTTTTTGTTGCATGTTAGTCTCATGTCGAAAGTGAAGAGGTTACTCACCATACCAAAATTCTCGTACGAGAAGAATACAACTTCAGAAGTGACGTCATGTGTTGAATAGTTTTGTATGTATTCTTTCGTTTCTGAGCATGCATAGTCTTGCTCTTACGTTTTTTTTCATACGAAAACCATGCTGATTAAACGAAAATTGGAGTTCACATCCGACAAAAAATGTATGGTCTGCACATCCAGCTTTTGTCTGATGAAAAACCGGTATTGGCTGTCGAAAGCACCATATTAACGATCCAAAAATTGGACGGAATCTTACTTTTGATTTTCGGATCGTGTGAACGGGCCTTAACTTTAGCTTGCTCAATTAAGCTTTGGCAGACAAACCTGGAAGCTGATTGTTTTTTATGTAGAACTGCACCAGATTTTGCATGCTCCGGTTTTAGTGAATCAACACCTATGTTATATGTGTGTAATTTGTATGATCTAAAAATTCCCATATCCATGTGTATAAGGTTTTTTTGAAGTTGTCAACACTCTCAGGTAGTAGCACTTGCTGGGGGGGTTAAACTTTCTTTTTGCTAATCTCAAAACATGGCCCCATGTCTTCTTCAGGGACCTTAGAGTTAACAGTTTATTTTTTAAGTTATTGGAGTCACCTTTGATATATTTGTACATTGTAATCATATCCCCTCTTAAGCGCCTCTTCTCCAGAGTAAACAACTGTCATCTACACTATATTATTAAAAGTATTGGGACGCCTGCCTTTACACGCACGTGAACTTTAATGACATCCCAGTCTTAGTCTGTAGGGTTCAATATTGAGTTGGCCCACCCTTTGCAGCTATAACAGCTTCAACTCTTCTGGGAAGGCTGTCCACAAGGTTTAGGAGTGTGTCTATGGGAATGTTTGACCATTCTTCCAGAAGCGTATTTGTTAGGTCAGGCACTGATGTGGACTAGAAGGCCTGGCTCACATTCTCTGCTCTAATTCATCCCTAAGATGTTCTATTGGGTTGAGGTCAGGACTCTGCGCAGGCCAGTCAAGTTCTTCCACTCCAAAACTGGTTGAAGCTATTATAGCTGCAATAGGGTGGGCCAACTCAATATTGAATCCTAAGGACTAAGACTGGGATGCCATTAACGTTCATGTGTGTGTAAAGGCATTGTTAGAATTAGGAACAAAAGGGTGGGACCTTTAACCAAGCACGTGGTTGAAATGAATACAATGGTGGAAATTGAGATATTTAATATTCTGTAAATAACAAGATTACACACATAATTTCCATATACATATAAATAGGAATACACAGTAAACGTGGCGTCAATTCCTAAAACAGTGGTAACTGGTAATAACATAGTTAAAAATAGGTAGCATGATAGCGTTACACAGTCCACCATATGTCACAGTTGGGTACAAAAATGTTGCACGGTAACATGTGCATGGAAAAGGGGGCGGGGAAACATTGGGACTCCCCTTCCAATTTTCCCCAATTTTTGCTTCAATAGGGATGGAAGCACGTGGTTGTAATTTGCTGTTTTTATTTATTTATCTCATTTTGCGTTTCAGTGGCCCAATGTCAAACTTCTCTGTTTTACTCCTATATATTTATATCAGCTATCATATTGTTTTCTATCCCCTTGGTAATCTACCTCTGCAATTATCAGGCATTATATTTTATGGCTGTGCAGCTGGTGGGGTGTGTTGTGGCCTCCGCGCTGCCCGGATTTCATCTTGTCTGGGAGCTGCGATGTGCACTGTGGGGCGTCCCTCCCTCCCTCCGCCCCTTGTGACACTTGGGGGTGGAAGCCCAGTCACTACGCATTGACGTCATGCACTGCGCGCTGGATGTGCGGCGTCCCTGTGGTGCTGCTTTCCCGGTGGGCATCTCCCATCTCCACGAGGGATCAAAGTGGTTGTGAGGGCGCCGGGTCTTGGCACCTCCTCCCGTTAATGGCACTCGTGCATGTGACGTTGGGGGCGGTCCGGTGGCAGCGCACGTTTATTTATGGACGGCTGCCCTGGTTGGACCTAGTCGCACGGGGCTCCTGCAAACACTAGATTTCATGTCCCTCCTGGACCAGGGCTCTTCTCTCCCCCTTCTCCAGCACCAGGTAATCTTTGTACAGTTTGCAGTCACTTTGCTTGGTTGTCATTCATACACACTCCTGTCCTCAGGCGTCTTGGTGGCAACCTTTCGGCATGGCTGTCCACCCTCACTCCCCCCTTCCCCTGTATACATTAGTCCCACCACACGACACATACCTCACTGTCATCACACCCCTTGTCCCACCAATTTTGCACTACATTTATTTGGCTTAATCACCTCCTACTCTTATTGTCACATGTTCACCTTAGGTATGCCCTGTGTGCCTGGGTCCACCCGGGTTGCCGCCCGTAATGTGTGTTGCCATTGGACCAGCTCCCCCAGCTCCCGACACTGAAGCTTTTGGGTGGTCCATGGTCCTTGACATTACGCCTCCAGCTGCATATATACTTGTAAGTGATCTATTGGGGGGAGTTTCCATCTCCATTCTCCTCCCCTCTATTGATACAAGATTATTTATCTAGTTGTTCATCTTCTATTTGCAGATACACCACCTGCTTACTCCTGATAAACGGCACCAAGCTGCAAAACGAGTGAAGCTAGCAATTGCCGTGTACCAGTATACTACAGCCCTAACAGTTTTTAATGTCTATATATTCGTACCATCACATTATGTGACATGGACTAGTAAGGTCATAGGCCATGCAGATGTTACCTTGCAACATTTTTGTACCCAACTGTGACATATGGTGGACTCCATAACTCTATCATGTTACCCATTTTTAACCATATTATTACCAGTTACCGCTGTTTTAGGAATTGATGCCACGTTTAATGTGTATTCCTATTTTTATGTATATGGAAATTATGCGTTTAATCTTGTTATTTACGGAATATTAAATATTTCAATTTCCACCATTGTATTCATTTCAACCACGTGCTTCGTTAAAGGTCCCACCCTTTTGTTCCTAATTCTAACAATATCATTGTCAGAGATGGAGGCATATGACCTTACCAGGCCATGGCCTCATTTAAAGTCCCAATGTTTCTCCTGCCCCTTTTCCCCAATTTTTGCTTTGTATGTAAAGGCAGGCGTCCCAATACTTTTGGTACTATATCGATCCTCACAGCCGAGCTCCTCCACCCGCCTTGATAATTTTATTGCCATTCACTGAAATCTTTCTAATTCCACTCATTCCATGTCTTTCCTGAAGATTAGCAAACAATTATTTTTGTTGAGGTTTTGGTTAACCAAACATTATAGAACCCACATATAAGAATGTAGCCTAAGGTCACAAGGATCAAATTATTGGATGTGTACAGAGGAGCACTTGGTACACTTAAAGGAATTTTTTGGAACATCTAATTATTAAGAGCATTAAATACAACCAATGCTCTTAGGGTGAAAAAAGACTGCCCCATCTTCAGGGCTTGAGCAGTCAATGTTATAAAATCACGACAGAATACACTAGGGGACAGGGCACATTTATTTTTTTTTTTATTTACCGTATTTTACCTTTTATTTTTTATTTTTACACAGTTTTTTTTTTTTTTTAAATTGTCACTTTTTTTCCTATTACAAGGAATGTAACCATCCCTTGTAATAGAAAAAAAGCATGACAGGACCTCTTAAGTATGAGATCTGGGTTCAAAAAGACCTCAGATCTCATATTTACACTAAAATGCAATAAAAAAAAATTGTCATTTAAAAAAATAATTAAAAAAATGGCCCTTTAAGAGCTGTGGGCAGAAGTGACGTTGTGACGTCACTTCTGCCCTACAATGTTATGGAGACGGGTTGGGGGCCAACTTTCCCTAACCATCTCCATACCCAGCAAGGGTGAAGATCTGATCGCCTCCGCCACTGCCGACAGATCTGATAAGCAGCGGAGGGCACCGAAGCGCGGTGGGAGGGGGGCCCTCTCCTGCCACCGATAAAATTGATCTTGCTGCGAATCCGCCGCAGAGACCACTTTTATCTTAAACCAGACCGCTCACTGAAGAAGAGGATATCAGGGTTATGGCAGCTAGCTGCTGCCATAACAACGATATTCCTCTTCAAACAGCCAATGCATAACAACTGTGGGTGGTCCGGAAGTGGTTAAAGTGGTGGTAAACCTAGTTACACCACTTGTACCTACAGGTAAGTCTATAATAAGGCTTACCTGTAGGTAGTGTAAATATCTCCTAAACCTGCACGGTTTAGGACAGGGGTAGGCAACCTTTTGAGCACAGTGTGCCGAAATATGTTTTCAAAGAAACTGAGCGTGCCGATTTTATAACAAAAAAATGTCAACTTCATACTCTCAATCACGAAAAGGATTTTTTTTATAAAGTAAATGCTGTAAACTACTTTAGTAGTGAGAAATTAACATCCTGGACTCTCACGCCTCAGATCAGCCCAATTCATGTACCTGCACACCTCAGATCACTGTCCCCCCTGCAAATCTGTTTCACCACTGTACCCCCCTGCTCATCTGCCCCACCACTGTACCCCCTGCACATCTGCCCCACCACTGTACCCCCTGCACATCTGCCCCACCACTGTACCCCCTGCACATCTGCCCCACCACTGTACCCCCTGCTCATCTGCCCCACCACTGTACCCCCTGCTCATCTGCCCCATCACTGTACTACCCTGTACATCTGCCCCACCACTGTACTCCCTTGCTCATCTGCCCCACCACTGTACCCCCCTGCACATCTGCCCCACCACTATACCCCTCTGCCCCACCACTGTACCCCCTGCTCATCTGCCCCACCACTGTACTACCCTGTACATCTGCCCCACCACTGTACTCCCTTGCTCATCTGCCCCACCACTGTACCCCCCTGCACATCTGCCCCACCACTGTACCAACCTGCTCATCTGCCCCACCACTGTAACCCCCTGCTCATCTGCCCCACCACTGTAACCCCCTTTCCCATCTGCCCCACCACTGTACCTCCTGCACATCTGTCCCACCACTGTACCCCCGCTCTTCTGCCCCACCAAATCTACCTCCTTTCTCCTCTGCCCCAACATTGAACCCCCCCTGCTCATCTTTCCCACCACTGTAGCCACCTTCTCATCTGGCCCAACACTGAACCCTCCCTGCTCATCTGCCCCATCACTGTACCCCCCTGCTTTTCTGTTTCATTGCTGAACCCCCTTCTCATCCCTCTCACCACTGTACCTCCTGCACATCTGCCCCACCACTGTACCCCCTTGCTCTTCTGTCCCACCACTGTAACCCCCCTGCTCATCTGCCCCATCAATGTACCCCCTTTTCTCATCTGCCCTACCACCATACCCCCTTTTTCTCATCTGCCCCACCACTGTACCTCCCTGCACATCTGCTCCACCACCATATCCCCATGCTCTTCTGTCTCACTACTGAATCACCTTCTCATCTGTCCTAACACTGAACCCATCTCTGTTCGCCCTGGGTGTGATTTTCATTGCGCTGAATACTGGCTGTGGCTTAAAGGGACACAGAGTGCAGGGGTTCAGTAGTAAGTGATGCAAAGGTTCAGGAATAATTTCAACAAAGTTCCCAGAAGCTCAACAGAAATTCCACAAACTGTCACCTGATTGTGGTTTTCTCAATCACAGTGAAATCCCTTCTTTCTGAGATTGGTAGTGACAACCAAGCCACTCATCTTCCTCCATATGGTGGATGGGGCTAGCAGGACTGTGATTGGCTTTAACAGTGGCCAATGATAGTCCTCCTCCTCCTGGAAACAGGGACCACCCCCCCTAGCAGAGCTGCACCCAATCTCTTCACAATCACAAAAGCTGATGATTGCAGCTACAGCAAAGTTAGGGAACTAAACAATGTTTCCCATCTTTTACAATGTGTGGGGGCACAGTGACCCCCCTCAGTGCAGGTGCGGCATGAGGAATTCTGAAATTGGAATGCATTAAGCCGCGTACACACGAGTGGAATGTCCTTCAGAAAAAGTCAGACGGAAGCTTTTCATTGTCTATTCCGATCGTGTGTGTGCCTCATCGGACTCTTTTTTTTTGAAAATTCTGACGGACCTAGAAATAGAACATGTTCTAAATATTTCAGACGGAACCAATTCGACGGGAAAACCGCTCGCCTGTATGCTGTTCCGACGGACATAAAAAACAACGCTTGCTCTGAAGCAAGTATGAGACGGAAGCTATTGGCTACTGGCTATTGCACTTCCTTTTTCTAGTCCCGTCATACGTGCTGTATGTCACTGCGTTCTGGATGGTCAGACTTTGGTCGGACTTTGGTTTGACCGTGTGTAGGCAAGACCGCTTGAATGGAATTCCGTCGGAGTTACGTCGTAAAAACCTTCGGAGTTTATTCCGACGGCAAAACCGGTCGTGTATACGCGGCATTAGTGTCTCACTGACACTTCCCTGCACTACTCTGCTGACAGGAAGAGGGTCGAGTGCCTTTGTGTGCCGCTTGCGGCACCAGTGGTGGGGGTTGCCTACCCCTGCTTTAGGAGATATTTACCATATACGCTTGCGCCAACATCATCGGCGCATGCGCTGTGAAGAAACCACCCTTTACTAGCCAGTGCCGTGACTGACGGCTCCTGCCAGCATGCAAGGAACTGGAAAGGTTCCGGAAGGAAGAGGGGTGAAGATGGATGCAACCAGCAGCGGGGACAACGCAGGCTTCGTTTACAGGTAGGTGCCACATAATGGGCTAGTATGCATCACATACTAGACCATTATGCTTTTACTTTGCAGGGGAAAGCAAAGGAAAAAAGGTTTACTTCCTCTTTAAGACTAACATCTCCTGTCTGCATTGTAGAAAACTATTAAATGTTCCAAAAAGTCCTTCAAGTGAGATGTTCTTTTCTACCAGGTGCTCCTCAGTACACATTCAGGAATTTCCCATCTAGCAGGTGCTTGTTGTTATTAGAGAGGTAGCAGCCTAGTACCAGAACAGGGTCCATCTGCACTCTATTCCAACCATAGACTGCTTGTTTAAAGAAAAAAATCACTTTATGGTGGATGCACTGAAACCAATTGTTACATCTTTCAGTCCACTCCTATCATATATGCATCAGGCTATGATTTTCCTGTGCAATTCGTTTTGCTTTTATTTCTGAATGCTGTGAGAGAGAACATTTCTTTGTACTATTTACTAAGGAGTAAGATTACACAGTTGCATTATTTTCATTTTTTTTCATTTGCACTTACTTGAGATATTAGTATCTGAAAAAAGAGAAAATATATATAGTTATGTTGCAATTCAGGAAATAGAAAAACAATAACTATAACTTTATGAAACGAATGTAGCAGAATGTTAGAATGTTACATTGATGATTGGTTTTTACATAGGACAAATGGCATTGTTTAGTTACAAATTCGTCTTCCGAATTTACGAATTTTGGATTTACGAATTTTCAAATTTCCGAATTTCGAATTTCTGAATTTTCAAATTTCCGAAAAATTCTAAATTTCGGAAATTCGAAATTCAGAAATTAGAAGATTCTAAATTTGAAAAATGGAAATTCGAAATTTCAGAAATTAAAAATTTTGGAAATTCCAAATTTTTCAAAATTTGAAATTCGGAAATTCTGAAATGTCTGAAATTTGAAATTTGGAAAATTCAGAAATTCGAAAAATTTCGGAAATTCGAAATTGGGAAATTCGACAATTCAAAATTAGGAAATTAGAACATTCAAAAATTTGGAAATTTGAAAATCCAAAAATAAGAATGAAAATCTGAACATTCAAAAGAATGAAAATCTGAAAATTCTAAAACCCGAAAATCTGAAATAATAACTAATAATAAATATTAAATGATAGGTATTGGAATTTCTTTTCAAATTTGGCTGTTAGTGAACGTAATGAGTACGAATTTATCTGAAGTTACAAATTATCTGAAATAACGATTGCCGCATCTAAACAAATGGAACGTAATGATCTAAAAATAATAAATAACAATAATAATAATAAAACCTTTTTATTATTATTATTATTTATTATTAATTTGTTCCATTCCATTTGTTTAGATGTGGCATTCGTTATTTCGGATAATTCGTAACTTCAGATAATTTTGTATTCGTTACGTTCACAAACAGCCAAATTTAAAAGGAAATTCCAATACCTATAATTTAATAGTTAGTTATTATTTCGAATTTTAATGATTTTCTTTCTTTTCTTCAGATTTTCGAATTTTAAAATTTCTGAATTTCCGAATTCTGAAAATCCGAAAATTTGGAAATTCGGAATTCGGAAATTTGAAAATTCGTAATTCAGAAATGTGGAAATTTGAAAATTTGGAAATTCTTAATTTGGAAATTCAGAATTCGGAAATTTGAAAATTCGGAAATTTGAAAATTTGAAATTTGGAAAATTCGCAAATTTGAAAATTCAGAAATCTGAAAATTCTGAAATTTGAAAATCTGAATTTTTGAATTTCTCAATTTCCGAATTCCAAATTTTCGAATTTCTGAATTTCCAAAATTTCGAATTTCCGAAAAAAGCAAAAAAAATGGTCTTCAGTTTC
Source organism: Aquarana catesbeiana (assembly GCF_042186555.1). NCBI lineage: Eukaryota > Metazoa > Chordata > Amphibia > Anura > Ranidae > Aquarana > Aquarana catesbeiana. Next base: position 38,415,586 of record NC_133327.1, read on the forward strand.
CAGCTGGTGGTCGCTGCAGCACCCATTTCCATTCACAGTCATTCTGCAGGAACGCGTGCGTTGGAGATAGGTGTGTTTGAATTTATGGGAAAAAATTAAGCACTGCTCAGCCATTCTCAGGAAGCCTTGCATTTCTATGAATGAATACAAGGCCTCAGCCATTCAGAGAAAGCCTTGTATTCAACATAATTTCATTCTGGGACAGGAAGTCCCCTGGACCACTGCCAGAACACAGTGCTGTATAAGCTGTATGTAGCATCAACATCATACACTCACCGGCCACTTTATTAGGTACACCTGTTCAATTGCTTGGTAACACAGATTGCTAATCAGCCAATCACAGGACAGCAGCTCAATGAATTTAGGCATCTAGACATGGTGAAGACGACTTGCTGAAGTTCAAACCGAGCATTAGACTAGGGAAGAAATGGGGATTTAAGTGACTTTGAACGTGGCATGGTTGTTGGTGCCAGATGGGCTGGTCTGAGTATCTCAAAAACTGCTTATCTACTGGGATTTTCATGCACAATCATCTCTATGGTTTACAGAGAATGGTCCAAAAAAAGAGAAATTATCCAGTGAGCGGCAGAACATGCCTTATTGATGTCAGAGGTCAGAGGAGAATGGGCAAACTGATTGGAGATGATAAAAAGGCAACAGTAACTCAAATAACCACTTGTTACAACCAAAGTATGCAGAATACCATCTCTGACCGCACAACACATCAAACCTTGAAGCAGATGGGCTACAGCAGCTGAACACCACACCGGGTGCTGCTGTCAGCTAAGAACAGGTAACTGAGGCTACAATTCACATAGGCTCACCAAAGTTGGACAAAAGAAGATTGGAAAAACGTTGTCTGGCCTTATGAGTCTCGATTTCAGCTGCGACATTAAGATGGTAGGATCAGAATTTGGCGCAAACGACATGAAAACATGGATCCATCCTACCTTGTATCAATGGTTCAGGCTGGTGGTGGTGTAATGGTGTGGGGGATATTTTCTTGGCACACATAGTTTAAAGCCACGGCCTACCTGAGTATTGTTGTTGACCATGTCCATCCCTTTAGACTATAGTGTACACATCTTCTGATGGCTCCTTCCAGCAGGATAATGCACCATGTCACAAAGATCAAATCATCTCACCACTGGTTTCTTGAACATGACAATGAGGTCACTGTACTCCAATGTCCTCCACACTCACCAGATCTCAATCCAATAGAGCACCTTTGGGATGTGGTGGTTCATAGTGATATCATGTCACTATGGACCAAAATCTCTGAGGAATATTTCCAACACCTCGTTGCCACGAAGAACTGAGGCGGTTCTGAAGGCAAAAGGGAGCCCAACCCGGTACTAGCAAGGGGGACCTAATAAAGTGGCCTGTGAGTGTATAGTATAGAGTGCAGGTTTCCATATACTGTTTGAAGCTGATGCTACATTTTGCTATTCTGGTACAGTTTATACAGCGCTAAGGGCAGCTGCATTTCTTAGTAATGGAAATAGTTTGTTTGGACCTACACGGCCTAGACAAACTATTTAAAGAAACACAAAATCTGGAGTAAAGCAAGCTATGGGTGAAAAGGAAAGAAAAGCTTGATTCCCCCATCAACACAGTCAGTGTTAATCCCTCCTAATATATTCTGCCGGCGGGGGAGCGTGTGTGAGCCTTTCTGGCTGGCTAAATACAATTATTACTGCTAGGAGCTATAGCCCCTGGCAGTAATTGCATGTAGAAAAATCTGACAGGCTGGTTGTACCCAAGTTGATCTACTTGGATCGACTTGGGTACAATCTGCCTGCCCATACATAGATTGAAATTGCACTTGAGCGCCAAACTATGCTCGTCCTTTCCACCCCACTCCTCCATTCACAGAAGCTGCATTACAACTTCTATCAATGAAAAGCAATCTGTGATTTGAAGACAAGTGCATGAGTGAATTTTCCACCTCCTCCATTCATAAGTTGCTTTTCATTCTTGTTTTAATCACTCCCTACTGTATCCAAAATTAAGAAAAAAAACAGGGTTATACATATACAGTACATTGATGCACTAAATACAGAACATAAACATTTTTTTTTTAAAAACAGAGCATCACAATGCATGTGGTGCATAGCTCCCAACTGTCCCTGATTTGGAGGGACTGTCCCTGATTTGGAACAATGTCCCTCTGTCCCTAATTCCTCCTCGTTTGTCCCTCATTTTGGTCTGATTTATATATATATATATATATATATATATATATATATATATATATATTTATATTTATAGTATAAAATGCACTTTTTATCTTCCAAAAAGTGTTTCCCAGTGCTAAACCTTTCATCCGATTTCTAAATTGCTGCATTTTTACATCTTAAAAGCCAATATAAAGGAATAGTAGTGGTAAAAAAAAAGTCCTTGTGGATTTAATTAACTTTTTTTTTTGGTTAATTCTCATTTAAGGGGGTGTGGCAGGGGGCGTGTCCTATGCCTACATACATTTGTTAGTAGGTGTCTCTCATTCCCATCTCAAAATGTTGGGAGGTATGGTGGTGTACCACAGTGTTGCAGTGCTGGTGTGTTAACTACAACAGGAATTCCATGAGAAATGGAACCCAACACCTTCCAGCCTACCCCCTAATACAGACCCCCTTTCTCCCAGCCCTCTTCTCCCTGCACAGAGTCCCTTTACCCCAAAATATCTTCAACTGACTTCAAAAGCATTTGCTGTTCAGAGTGAGGAGAAGTCTTCCCCTTGATTGTGTCATGTGACTGGAGCCAAGAGGGAGTTAAGAGAAGCCTCCCTTAGCTCTGGACTACTGCTAACAGATAGACAGGAGTTGTGCAGCAGAATTGAGGTCGCTTCTCTAGTCATGCTCATATGCTGTACTGGGGCTGCCAACAGACAGCACCTGTAGGGCCCCAGCCCCCACTGCAGACATGATGGGGTCTGGTATGGGAGTACTGCCTGTACTGTCTGCCCTGTTCTACAGCAACAATGCATTGAGGTGCATCCAGGGCCGTTGATAAGGCTGTACAGCCAGCCCTCCTATACTGGGCCCGGGCACCATCAGTTCAAAATGGGGGCCCAGGCACCTGCTGAGCAAAGGGGACAGCTGTACTGTCTTATTGCAGACACCAATCCTCTTCTGTCTCCCACTGCAGTGCTGCCAGCTTCTCCTCCTCTCCCTCCTTCCAGCTGCACATGCGCACCGTCCAACTGCTGTCCTGGTATCCTTGTGTGCCTTTTTCCCCCGCAGCACTGCCGGCTTCCTTCCTCTCCCACCGGCAGCTGCTGCAGGCAAATGGGGGGGGGGGGTGTAATTTACTAGTCCTTCCCTTTACTGAATGAACGCAGTGAGCGATCTGTACCAATCACCCCTATGTTCATTATTCCCTGAAGCATAGTAAACTGTTTTTTACTATGCTTTAATTTGTGAATGAGCAGGAAGCCTCAGAGTGTATCCTATTCATTCATATATACAGAGGAGGCTGTAGAAAAAGGGACTGATAAATCTTTGTCCTCAGTTACTTTCGGCTGGGGGGAGGGCTGTCAGATAGGCTGTATGGGGCCCTGTGTTTTCTAACAGCAGCCCTGGTTGTATCACAAGTTACAGTGTGTTGCAGTTATATATAGTAAAACTTTCATTTTACAACATGTTACCATGGCACAGAAAGGTAAATGGGCCCTACACCTCTCTGCATAATATGTTGGATTTGTACAATGAAATAATAACACATGATATGCACCATTAAACCCTTCCACTCGGACAGAACATCTGCCACTTCCCACAATCTCAATGGTCCAGCTTCCTACAGCAGGTTGTTTTATAATGTACATGGCACCCCATCTCTCATCCACAGTTTTCTTGATATCGTCTCTAGAGGCTGCAAAAGAAAAGAAGTACAATGTGTCGTTATACGATACAAATCTAACAGTGCACACTGTTATATAAATCTGCAATTGCTCAATTCATTTTTATTACAGTAGAAGAAGACATTCTGCCTCCCAAAACTTCCATGCAGTACCAGTGACTCTGTACAAGTCTGCTGGTTATTTGATTGGAATGACTTATGCAAACTCTGCATCCCCAGAGAAAATACAACTATCACCAGCAGCAACAAATCAGGTGTCAGCTTGATTTCTTTAACCACTTCAGCCCCGGAAGCATTTACCCCTTCCTGACCAAAGCACTTTTTGTGATTCGGCACTGCGTCACTTTAGCTGACAATTACGTGGTCGTGCAATGTTGCACCCAAACAAAATTGATGTCTTTTTTCCTCACAAATAGAGCTTTCTTTTGGTAGTATTTGATCACCTCTGCAGTTTTTATTTTTTGCGCTATAAACAAAACATTTTTGAAAAAAAGCAATATTTTTTTACTTTTTGCTATAGTTAATATCCCCCAAAAAATATATAAAATTTTTTCCCTCAGTTTAGGCCGATATATATTCTAATGCCCCGTACACACGGTCGGATTTTCTGATGGAAAATGTGTGATAGGACCTTGTTGTCAGAAATTCCGACCGTGTGTAGGCTCCATCACACATTTTCCATCGGATTTTCCGACACACAAAGTTTGAGAGCAGGCTATAAAATTTTCCGACAACAAAATCCGTTGTCGGAATTTCCGATCGTGTGTACACAAATCCGACGGACAAAGTGCCACGCATGCTCAGAATAAATAAAGAGATGAAAGCTATTGGCCACTGCCCCGTTTATAGTCCCGACGTACGTGTTTTACGTCACCGCGTTCAGAATGATCGGATTTTCCGACAACTTTGTGTGACCGTGTGTATGCAAGACAAGTTTGAGCCAACATCCGTCGGAAAAAATCCTAGGATTTTGTTGTCGGAATGTCCGAACAAAGTCCGACCGTGTGTACGGGGCATTATACATATTTTTGGTAAAAAATATTGCAATAAGCGTATATTGGTTGGGGTTGCGCAAAAGTTATTGCGTCTACAAAATAGGGCATAGTTTTATGGCATTTTTATTATTATGTTTTTTTTATTAGTAATGGTGGTGATCTGTGTTTTTTATCATGACTGCAACATTATGGTGGGCACATAGGACACTTTTGAAACTATTTTGGGACCATTGTCATTCATACAGTGATCAGTGCTACAAAAATGCACTGGTTACTGTGTAAATTACACTGGCAGGGAAGGGGTTAAACACTAGGGGCGATCAAGGGGTTAAGTGTGTCCTAGGTAGTGATTCTAACTGTGGTGGGGATGAGCTACAACTCACATGACAGCGCTCACTGCTCGCGATGACAGGGAGCAGTGATCTCTGTCTTGTCACTAGGCAGAATGGGGAAATGCCTTGTTTACATAGGCATCTCCCCGTTCTGCCACTCCGTGACACGATCGCGGGCACCCGGCGGACACCGAGTCCACAGGACCCGAGGTTACAGTCATGGAGCACGCTGCACGCATGTGGCTTGCGCGCCCACAATGCCGCATCTTAAAGGGGACGTACCTGTACGCCCATTTCTCCAGCCGTGCCATAGTGCCAACGTATTCGGTCGGCAAGGGGCTAGGCCAAACAGGAAAAATACAATATTACATCAGAACATTTGCTATAGGCAGCACTAAAGTTCTTTGGTTTATTTTTTAAAACAGCAACAGTACTGAGTATTGTAACAGACGGACATTCTGTAAAAAATGTGGCCCTTTTCAGTATTGTCCTTTTCAGCAGGGAAAGGGGTCCCTGAACAGGAGTGAACTGATTGGAGACAGGTGGATGTTGCCTTCAAAAGATAGTGTTCCCTAGTCAGTCATGGTTCCTATGTGCTGCCTGGGCAGTTTAAAGCTTGACACTTCGGTAAAACATGTCCCGGCCTGTCTGGCCTACTCAGAAAGTCCACCAAGCTAGACTAATTTCTGAGAACTAAAGATTGCAAAGGGACAGTGGTATTCCTCGTCTCAACAGATCAGTATGTCTGCTGACTGATGAATTATTCATCATATCTATTTCTTCAGCTCATTAATAAAAAAAAATTGCACAACTGAGAAACTTCAGTATTTCATTAGGGTGCATCCTCTCGTTCAAATGAATCCAGATATCCTGGGTGCAAGCCATGGCTCGCCGCTGGAGTAATAAGAAAAGAAGAAATGGCTGCACACCGACAAAACGATCCAACGTAGATTTATTTGAACAAAATAATATTCATGACTGCCACCAAGACAAGAACAACGGAGAGGTGATGCATTTCACACTGTAGTAGTGCTTCTTCAAACCTGGTTTTCTTCAAATAAATCTACGTTTCATCGTTTTGTCGGTGTGCAGCCGTTTTTTCTTTTCCTCCTAAAATTATGGCACCACAATTGACAACTGTAAACAATCTAAAACATGTTTTACAATGTCTGCTTCTTTAATGGTTTGGTTATTCAAATTTAATTGCTCAGATTTGGATGTAAAATGCAGGTTCGATCATCTCCAATTTAGGGCACCCTGGCATTAAAAGCAGGCATTTGAGGGGCGTTAAAAATGTCCAGCACAGCCACATTATAAAAACATGAAGTGTTAGCGTTGCATTACTTTACTTCAAAATTGAAGCCTCATGTCAAGTCAGGAGGCTTTTGAAGCTCTTCTACGCCTCCCATTCAAGTCTATGGTAACGCTCAGCAAATGCTCTGGCAGGATTTTGCGGCCCGGTTGAAGTGCGGTTGCGGGCGTTACAATTTTTTTAACGTTTGTAAAATGCCCCATACTAAAACTCATTGACGCCAGTCTTACGCCCATACTAACACCATACAAACGCTATAGGAGCATTTGTTAGGTGTTAGAAATTTAGTCAAGTGTGAACAAGCCTTTTAGAGCTCCTACCACTAAATTCTTGATTTGCTGACAACCTAACTTTGGGCCTTAGTAGCTCATTGCCCATGGTGGGTTATCCATATATATTTATATGGGATAATTTACATGGAACACAACATAGAAGTTCCTACCATAACCCAAGGAAACCAAGCAGCATATTCCCACATTACCGGTAATGGCTTGGAGCGAGTTGATGCTGTAGAAACTACACGTCAAAACATATATCACCAGCACACTATGGATCTTCAAAAATATTATACACTAAAACCTTGGTTTGAGAGTAACTTGGTTTGAGAGCGTTTTGGACAAGCAGCATTTTTTAATAAACTTTGACTTGATATACAAGCGATGTCTTGATATACAAGTAGCGTCATGGCACAACTGAGTATAAAAGAGAAGAGAGGCGCCTCTAAGTGTAGCAATTAATTACATTTAATGAAGGTACAACATTTAGCAACATATTGCTGCTCTTCTCTTTTATACTCTGTAGCTCCTGCTGGATTTTGCTTCTAATCCCCTTATGGAGGCTTCTATTTGTGGATGGACATTTTATGGTTACAAGACCTGGTCACATTGCTATAATCTTTTTATATGAACTAAAAACTGAAGGACCTATGAATAAATGGTTGTGGAACGAATCATTTGAGTTTCCATTATTTCCTATGGGGAAATTTGATTTGCTTTTTTATACAAGTGCTTTGGATTACAAGCAGGTTTCCGGAACAAATTATGCTCGCAATCCAAGGTTTTACTGTATTATTATAATTTTTAATTAGCTTTTTTTTCCCTATGAAACTGGAGTTATCCTATACTAAATTTTTGGATGCAATTTTGATTACCCAGGGATAGTCATCGGAAATGCAGGACAGGGGATAATCTCCCTGCAAAGGTCTCCCATCAAGCTGATGAATGTTTGATTATTTTCTTTTAGGTTTACTTACTCACCATGAAGGATGGTTTACTTTAATAAGATTTCAGCTAATTTATCAAACTCACCTAAAGTTTATGTCAGGCACAAAGCTTTTTTTTCTAGCTTTGGATAGAGTGGGTAGAGGCTAGAAGTGTTATCAGGGGCCCTATGGAGAGATGCCCCCCCACTTTCTGTCCTGCTGACAATAGTTTCAGTAGACACAAAGTCAGTGGAGCTCTCCAATGGCAACACAAATGGAAAAACAAATTTGACAGGGGTTCTAGCCTTTCCCTACTCTGCTAAATAAACACATTTCAATTTTTGTTTGAGTTTCTGGTAAAGAGTTCTCCTCACTAAAACATTCTCATCAGAGCAGGAAGTGAGAAATAAATATCTCTAATGGAGCCCCAAATTTTAGTAAAAATCTGACAGGAGTATGAATTCTTTCCCTCTTCTCAAAACTAAGAAAAAAAGGTTGACTGGACAAATACTTAACTTTAAACTGAATTTATTTAGTAACTGATTTTGAGTAAAATTGACAGTAGTTTGTCAAAAATAGAGACTTTTTCCATAGCGATAAAAATACTAGGGAAAGTGCACCAATCTAGTGCAATAAATTAATAGAGATAGAAAAAATCTAATGCACTTACTAGAATAAAATATTAAGATCACTTATCTGCTGTCCAGAGACATTCATACAAGGTCCAAGGGTCAGGTCTGTATAGAAAGAGACCATGCTCATAGTAAGCCTAGGAGATGATGACAAGTAGGGATAAGCCATACCTTACAAATGGGAAAACTTCTCCCTATACCTCTGATACTCCTGGCCTGTGATAGACTCTCCAGAGCTTGGCTGGAATATTCCCAAGGATTTGCCCCCTATTGACCAGGCCATTTTTTACGATACGGCACTGCGTCGCTTTAACTGACAATTGCGCAGTCGTGCAATGCTGTACCCAAACAAAATTTATGTCCTTTTTTTCCCACAAATAGAGCTTTCTTTTGGTGGTATTTGAACATCAGTTTAGGCCAAGATTTTTGGTAAAAAAAAATCGCAATAAGCATATATTGATTTGTTTGCACAAAAGTTATAGTAACTACAAAATAAGGGATAGATTTATGGCATTTTTATTATTTATTTATTTTTTTACTAGTAATGGTGGCGATCTGCGATTTTTAGCGGGACAGTGACATTGCGGCAAACAGATCGGACTCTTTTAAGACTTTTTTGGGACCAGTGACATTTATACAGGAGTGTACTGACTGGAGGAGGAGAGAAAGCGCTGTTCCTGATTACTAGGAACAGCAGATCTCTCTCTACTCCCCTGTCAGAACCGGGATCTGTTTGTTTACATACACAGATCCCCGTTCTGGCTCTCTGTGGAGCGATTGCAGGTAGCCTGTGGACATCGCAGCCGCCGGCCACGCGCATCGGTTTTGGCGTCGCACCATGGGCGTGCCCCCTATCACTCTTAAAGCGGCCGACGTACACCTACGGCGATTCACACAGCCGTGCCAACCTGCCGCAGTATAATGTCGACAGCTGGTCGGCAAGTGGATAATACATTAGTAAAATATTCATCGTGACAATGATTGGGCAACCTGGTGGATTTGCAAAATCTTTTTTATCTTTAGCAATTGATAAACGTGGGGTGTCCGTAAGGTCTAAAAGCCTATTTTTTTGCAATTAATTTTGTTTTGTATAATAGTACTCCCTCCTATGTCTGCTTGTTTATTCGCATATATTCATTCTCTAATCTCCATAAGTCTATTTAAAGTGGGGTTCCACCCAAAAAAACAAAGATACATGAAAAATCCTAAAAAAAACCCCCCCAAAAAAATTTGGATATTTTTTTTTTTAACCACTTGAGCCCCGGACCATTATGCTGCCTAAGGACCAGAGGTCTTTTTCCAATTTGGCACTGCGTCGCTTTAACTGCTAATTGCGCGGTCATGCAATGCTGTACCCAAACGAAATTTGCGTCCTTTTCTTCCCACAAATAGAGCTTTCTTTTGATGGTATTTGATCACCTCTGCGGTTTTTATTTTTTGCGCTATAAACGGAAAAAGACCGAAAATTTTGAAAAAAAATGATATTTTCTACTTTTTGTTATAAAAAAAATCCAATAAACTAAATTTTAGTCATACATTTAGGCCAAAATGTATTCGGCCACATGTCTTTGGTAAAAAAAATGTCAATAAGCGTATATTTATTGGTTTGCGCAAAAGTTATAGCGTCTACAAACTAGGGTACATTTTCTGGAATTTACACAGCTTTTAGTTTATGACTGCCTATGTCATTTCTTGAGGTGCTAAAATGGCAGGGCAGTACAAAACCCCCCCAAATGACCCCATTTTGGAAAGTAGACACCCCAAGGAAATTGCTGAGAGGCATGTTGAACCCATTGAATATTTATTTTTTTTGTCCCAAGTGATTGAAAAATGACAAAAAAAAAAAAAAAAAAAAATATTTACAAAAAGTCGTCACTAAATGATATATTGCTCACACAGGCCATGGGCCTATGTGGAATTGCACCCCAAAATACATTTAGCTGCTTCTCCTGAGTATGGGGATACCACATGTGTGGGACTTTTTGGGAGCCTAGCCGCGTACGGGGCCCCGAAAACCAATCACCGCCTTCAGGATTTCTAAGGGTGTAAATTTTTGCTTTCACTCTTCACTGCCTATCACAGTTTCGGAGGCCATGGAATGCCCAGGTGGCACAAAACCCCCCAAAATGACCCCATTTTGGAAAGTAGACACCCCAAGCTATTTGCTGAGAGGCATATTGAGTCCATGGAATATTTTATATTTTGACACAAGTTGCGGGAAAGTGACACTTTTTTTTTTTTTTTTTTTTTTTTTTCATAAAGTTGTCACTAAATGATATATTGCTCACACAGGCCATGGGCATATGTGGAATTGCACCCCAAAATACATTTAGCTGCTTCTCCTGAGTATGGGGATACCACATGTGTGGGACTTTTTGGGAGCCTAGCCGCGTACTGGACCCCGAAAACCAATCACTGCCTTCAGGATTTCTAAGGGTGAAAATTTTTGATTTCACTCTTTACTGCCTATCACAGTTTCGGAGGCCATGGAATGCCCAGGTGGCACAAAACCCCCCCAAATGACCCCATTTTGGAAAGTAGACACCCCAAGCTATTTGCTGAAAGGCATGGTGAGTATTTTGCAGCTCTCATTTGTTTTTGAAAATGAAGAAAGACAAGAAAAAACATTTATTTTTTTTCTTTTTTCAATTTTCAAAACTTTGTGACAAAAAGTGAGGTCTGCAAAATACTCACTATACCTCTCAGCAAATAGCTTGGGGTGTCTACTTTCCAAAATGGGGTCATTTGGGGGGGTTTTGTGCTACCTGGGCATTCCATGGCCTCCGAAACTGTGATAGGCAGTGAAGAGTGAAATCAAAAATTCACGCCCTTAGAAAGCCTGAAGGCGGTGCTTGGTTTTCGGGGTCCCGTACGCGGCTAGGCTCCCAAAAAGTCTCACACATGTGGTATCCCCGTACTCAGGAGAAGCAGCAGAATGTATTTTGGGGTGTAATTTCACATATTTCCATGGCATGTTTGAGCAATATATCATTTAGTGACAACTTTGTGCAAAAAAAAAAAAAAAAAATTTGTCTCTTTCCCGCAACTTGTGTCGCAATATAAAATATTCCATGGACTCGACATGCCTCTCAGCAAATAGCTTGGGGTGTCTACTTTCCAAAATGGGGTCATTTGGGGGGGTTTTGAACTGTCCTGGCATTTTATGCACAACATTTAGAAGCTTATGTCACACATCACCCACTCTTCTAACCACTTGAAGACAAAGCCCTTTCTGACACTTATTGTTTACATGAAAAAGTTTTTTTTTTTTTGCAAAAAAATTACTTTGAACCCCCAAACATTATATATTTTTTTAAAGCAAATGCCCTACAGATTAAAATGGTGGGTGTTTCATTTTTTTTTTTCACACAGTAATTGCGCAGCGATTTTTCAAACGCATTTTTTGGGGAAAAAACACACTTTTTTAAATTTTAATGCACTAAAACACGCTATATTGCCCAAATGTTTGATGAAATAAAAAAGATGATCTTAGGCCGAGTACATGGATACCAAACATGACATGCTTTAAAATTGCGCACAAACGTGCAGTGGCAACAAAATAAATACATGTTTAAAAGCCTTCAAAAGCCTTTACAGGTTACCACTTTAGATTTACAGAGGAGGTCTACTGGAAAAATTACTGCACTCGATCTGGCCTTCGCGGTGATACCTCACATGCATGGTGCAATTGCTGTTTATGTTTGACGACAGACCGCCGCTTGCGTTCGCCTTAGCGCGAGAGCAGGGGGCGACAGGGGTGTTTTTTTTTTTTTTTTTTTTTTTCTTTATTATTTTTTTGCTTTTTTAATCTTACTTTTAAACTGTTCCTTTCATATTTTTTTTTTTAATCATTTTTATTGTTATCTCGGGGAATGTAAATATCCCCTATGATAGCAATAGGTAGTGACAGGTACTCTTTTTTGAAAAAATTGTGGTCTATTAGACCCTAGATCTCTCCTCTGCCCTCAAAGCATCTGACCACACCAAGATCGGTGTGATAAAATGCTTCCCCAATTTCCCAATGGCGCTATTTACATCCGGCGAAATCTAAGTCATGAAATACTCGTAGCTTCCGGTTTCTTAGGCCATAGAGATGTTTGGAGCCACTCTGGTCTCTGATCAGCTCTATGGTCAGCTGGCTGAATCACCGGCTGCATTCTCAGGTTCCCTGTTGAGACAGGAGAGCCAGAGAAAAACACGGAAGACGGTGGGGGGGGCATTCCCTCCCACGGCTTGTAAAAGCAGTCTAGAGGCTAATTAGCCGCTAGGATTGCTTTTACATGAAAGCCGACCGCTGGCTGAAAAGAATGATACCAAGATGATACCTAAACCTGCAGGCATAATTCTGGTATAACCACTCAAAGTCGTGAATGGCGTACCTGAAGACAAAAAAATGGTTAACAATGGTTAACAATAAAGCACAGTAAAGTGTAAATAATTACACACCTGAAAAACAAACATGATAAAACATAATAACAATAACAATAACAATAAAACATTGCAGAATAGAATACAGTAAAAAAGAGCAGAACAATAGAGAGAGAGAATAGAGAGAGAGAGAACAATAAAACAACTATTTTTTTTTATTTCATATTTTTTTTTTTTTTTACACTTTTTTTGTAACTAACTTTTATAACGGTAACCGGTTCCAGGTTCGGGTCTCTCAAAATGCGATGGCATCTTGGGAGACCCTGTGAAAGTGTGCCTAGTCTGTGCAATGCTGTACCCTACGCTAATACTCAACTAGTGAATGGTAGCGTTCAAAACATTCACCAATGCAAAGACCAGGATTGTCAGGACAGGAGGGACAATAATAGCGGGTGTCACGCCTATATCCGCGCTTGCTGCAGACACAACATCTTTTTTGGGGGGGGTTCGTTGGGTAGGGGTACTCGGGAGGACATAAAAATGCCTCTCATGCAGCCGACTGCATTTGGTTGGGGATGTGAATGGGGGAAGTACGGGCGCTGCAGAAGTGGTGGGTTCCCAATTAGGATTGGCGAATGCAGCAGGAAGGGCACTATGGGCACGACGGGCCTGTGTTTGTCTTTTTGGTGGCAGCGGGACACTACTTGTGCTTGTCACCTCACCAGCTTCAACTGCACTTATGGGACTCGCCACGTCACCACGTGTTACTGCAGTGCTGGTTTGACTACGACCGGGGTGTACTAGGCCGCTGGCGCTTGCCAGTTCACCAAAACGCTACCAAAAAACGTTAGCGATCGCAGGGATCAGGCCTGACTCTGCGAACGCTGCAGTTATGCGTTTAGTGTTTTGTAAGTGTCAGTGATCGATCGATACTGCACTTGGGTGGGCTGGGCCGGGCCGGGCGGAGGGGCAAAACGCAGGTGCTAGCAGGTATCTGGGCTGATCCCGCTAACACTGCGTTTTTGGGAACCCTAAACTGCTGGTGACGCTAGTATAGATCTGATCGGATCAGATATTGATGCGATCAGATACTATACCACTAAGGGAGGTGTACGGTGCGTGCGTGGGTGTTAGCGGTACTGGCGCTAATCTGACGCTGCCTGGGGCTGGTGCTTGCCAGTTCACCAAAACGCTACAAAAAAAACTGTTAGCGATCGCAGGGATCAGGCCTGACTCTGCGAACGCTGCAGTTATGCGTTTAGTGTTTTGTAAGTGTCAGTGATCGATCGATACTGCACTTGGGTGGGCTGGGCTGGGCCGGGCGGAGGGGCAAAACGCAGGTGCTAGCAGGTATCTGGGCTGATTCCGCTAACACTGCGTTTTTGGGAACCCTAAACTGCTGGGGACGCTAGTATAGATCTGATCGGATCAGATATTGATCCGTTCAGATACTATACCACTAAGGGAGGCGTATGCTGCGTGCGTGGGTGTTAGCGGTACTGGCGCTAACCTGACGCCTGGGGCTGGTGCTTGCCAGTTCACCAAAATGCTGCCAAAAAAACTGTTAGCGATCGCAGGGATCAGGCCTGACTCTGCGAACGCTGCAGTTATGCGTTTAGTGTTTTGTAAGTGACAGTGATCGATCGATACTGCACTTAGGTGGGCTGGGCGGAGGCACAAAACGCAGGTGCTAGCAGGTATCTGGGCTGATCCCGCTAACACTGCGTTTTTGGGAACCCTAAACTGCTGGGGACGCTAGTATAGATCTGATCGGATCAGATATTGATCCGATCAGATACTATACCACTAAGGGAGGCGTATGCTGCATGCGTGGGTGTTAGCGGTACTGGCGCTAATCTGACGCTGCCTGGGGCGACGCATATCACCGCCGGGCGATCAGGGGGCTAAACCTTTATTTGGTAATAAACGGCGGGTGCCCTGACACTATAAAAAATAAACGAACTAACCAGCGTCATCCGTAACGGTTATACGGTGATCAGTGGTGAAAGGGTTAACTAGGGGGCAATCAAGGGGTTAAAACATTTATTAGGTAGTATATGGGGGTCCCTGACGCTATAAAACGCTGACGGCGAACCTAAATATTTACCTCACTAACTAGCGTCACCAGCGACACTAATACAGCGATCAGAAAAATGATCGCTTAGTGACACTGGTGACAGGGGGTGATCAAGGGGTTAAAACTTTATTAGGGGGGGTTAGGGGGGTACCCTAGACCTAAAGGGGGGTAATACTAACTGTCCCAACACTGTAACTGTCACAAACTGACACTATGCAGTAATCAGAAAAAAAAAAAAAAAAAAAAAAAAAAAACTGCTGGTGTCAGTTTGTGACAGGGGGGGGGGGGTGATTGGGGGGGATCGGGGGGCGATCGGGGGGGGGATCGGGGTGTTTTGTGTGCCTGGCATGTTCTACTGTGTGTGTGTGTGTTGGTGCACTCACATAGATGTCTTCTCTCCTCGGGCCGGAACGGAAAATACCGACCCGAGGGGAGATGACATCACTTCCTTTGCTGCTGTTTAGCATACAGCAGCAAAGGAGTGTTTTCATTGGCCGGCGGCGATCGCGAGGGGGGGGCCACGAACGGATGGTCTCCCCCTCATCACCGATCGCCGCTGGACAAAAGACGACCGCCTCGGGCACCGGGGGGGGGTCCGATCGGACCCCCCACCCGCGGAAGGCAAATCACGTACCCTGTACGTGATTTTGCCTGTCCGTGCCACTTTGCCGACGTACATCGGCGTGAGGCGGTCGTCAAGTGGTTAACTTACCTCTAAATGCCTGTTGCTAGGGGGTCCCTCGTAGTCTGCCCCTTCCAGTGCCTGGGCTGGTGACATCACTTCCCCCTCGGCACAGGAAGGGCTCCGCTCTGCTCCCTCCCTCCTGTCAATCATCTGGAACCCATTACAGGTCCCAGGTGACTGAGCGGCCAATCACGGCGCGCGGCGCCGTTTGCGCATGCGCAGTGGGTGCCAGGCTGTGTAGCCACAGCCTGGCGCCCACAGTTGCAATGCTGGCACCGCTGAATGGAGGGGGAGACGAGCGGGGCTTCGATCCCCCACATCGCTGGACCCAGGGACAGGTAAGTGTCCAATTAAAAGTCAGCAGCTGCAGTATTTGTAGCTGCTGACTTTAAATTTTTTTTTTTTTTACTGGACCCCCTGGGTGGAACTCCTCTTTAAGGCAGGTGTCTTAGTTTTAGGAAGGTTTTTCTTCTTATTTCTATGGGATTTGCATAGACCAGTGAAGGCTGAATATAAAATATGATAAAAAGGTGTTAATGAAGGGACAATTCTCATGTGCTGGTTCTTGTCATTATCATCTCCTGGGCTTACTATGAGCACTACGTCACTTTCTGGACAGACGAGGACCTTACATGGAGGAACGTCTCTGGACAGCAGATACGCAATCTTGATTTTTTACTCTTGTGAAACCTCCATATTTCCTCTTAACCTCCCCGGTGGTATGATTATGTCAGGATTTTTGCGTCTCAAAGCGGTACAATTATTTTGCATAGAAATTTGGCGTTTTATATTGTAGGCCTGTAATTCTTAGCAATAACACACTTAAATCTGTCCAAACAAGAGTCTAGTAGATATCCTGGGTATGATGAAGTTTGAAACACAAAATCATAAATTATAATATAATAAATAAATATAAATAATTATAAAAAATAATAATAAAATAATAATAAAATTAATTTCCCCACGATTCACTATCGCTCAATTCTGCAAGTGTTCTAATTTACTATCGCTGTTTTCTAGCTGGTCTAAAACCACTTTTGATGTAAAGGGACACTTTTTGGTTGCTATGGACAATCTCAAGTTTCCAGGCAGAAAGAACAGTATATATCATATAAAACTGCATGCAAGGCATTGGACAAAGCACTGGGGATAAAAGGGATGTGAAATGATTTCATACAGTAATGTAATCTGTAAGATTACAGTGTACTGTATGTATTATGATTTTTCAATTTTTTGAATTTGCGCCAGGCTCCACCCCCATGCGTTGTGATGCCCGGCACACAGAGGCATCGGGCGGAGGACAGAGCCCACGGACACAGCGGGGGACATCGCAGGATCCTGGGGACAAGGTAAGTATACCGCACAAGGATCCTGCAATGCAATCCCGAGTGTGGCTCGGGGTTACTGCAAATGGTACTGGAATTTAACCCCGAGCCACACTCGGGAAAACCACCAGGGAGGTTAAAGAACTTATTGCACTTGACTGGTGCACTCTATGTTGTCTTTTCTTATCTCTTTAATAATGTTGGCAGTAGTTTCCAGACCTTTCTTAGAGAGCTGCAAGATCTTTGTGATGCTTTAAGTGTATTTTATTTGTCTTGGACACAGATTTTCCACTCTCAATTAGAGCCTAGTACACATGGGTCGAATGTTGGGCAACATTTCCTGGTTCAATAAAAAACGTCCGACATTCGGCCTGTGTGTATGGCAGCCGGTCTGACAGAAGCCGGTCGTTTGGCCATCTTCTGTTGGATGTCTTGCTGGAACATCAGCAACCGACTGGCTCCCGATCAGTGCTCTTAGCCAATGGCTGAGAGAGCTGACCGGGGTGTTCTGGCAGGGCTAGGGGGGTGCCCCCATCAGGACAAAATAGCACAGCAAGGAGATCTCTGTTCTAACATCTGATTGTTAGTGAGCTGTGAGTTGAACGAAAAAAAAAAATAGTGGTGTGTAATAGGCTTAAAGTGGTTGTAAAATCAGAAGGTTTTTTTTTTTTTATCTTAATGCATTATATGCATTAAGATAAAAAGCCTTCTGTGTGCAGCAGCCCCCCTAATACTTACCTGAGCCCCATCTCTGTCCAGCGATGTCTATGAGTGTCTTGGCCATTCGGGACTCTCCCTTCTGATTGGCTGAGACACAGCAGTAGTGCCATTGGCCCCTGCTGCTGTCATTTAAAGTCAGTTAGCCATGCAAGAGAGAGAGGGTGGGGCCAAACCACAGCTCCGTTTCTGAATTGACACAAGGAGCTGCAGCTCGGCTTGGGTGCCCCCATAGCAAGCTGCTTCCTGTGGGGGCACTCAACAGGGGGGAGGGGCCAGAAGCACTGAAGAGGCACCCGAGAATAGAAGGATTTGGGCTGCTCTGTGCAAAAAACGAGACATTACAATCACTTTAAGGCTGGAACTGATTCCAACTTTTTTTGGATATTAATTTTATATTTTAGGATTGTGCTTTCCCATAGTGACTAGGGATGAGCTTCGTGTTCGAGTCGAACCCATGTTCGACTCGAACATCAGCTGTTCGATCGTTCGTCGAATTGCGAACGTTATGGGCCGTTCACGCCAAATTCGTGTGGCGCGTCACGGCCCATAATTCACTGCGGCATCGCAGTGCATTGCTGGCTGATGATTGGCCAAGCATGCACTATGACCCGCATGCTTGGCCAATCACAGCGCCGTCAGTAGAGAGAGCCGTAATTGGCCAAAGCCAAGGAGGCTTTGGCCAATTATGGCTCAGGGGATTTAGTACACGCCCCACACTATATAAGGCCGCCTGCACGGCGGCCCTGTGTAGTGTGTGTTCCGACGTTCATTGAGAGGGAGAGAGAGAGACAGACAGTGACATTTGATTTGAGTTAGATAGATTAGGCAGAACAGTCAGTCAGTTAGCTGCACTTACAGTGTATTGTGTATATATATGCATCCCAGGTGTTGCATATATATATATATATATACACTGTATTCAGTTTAGCTAGATCCGTTCTTGTTATCTTCCTACTGACAGGCAGGCTTGTCTTGTTAAAGTATTTACAGCTACCTGAAGAAAATTACTGGTGTTCCTTTGATCCTATTAGTACCACCGTCAGGCAGCTAGACTATTTACAGTTAGTGCAGTGCGTCCTGCTCACAGTGTTCAGCTAGATCTGTTCCTGTTATCTTCTTACTGACAGGCAGGCTTGTCTTGTTACAGTATTTACAGCTACCTGAAGAAAATTACTGGTGTTCCTTTGATCCTATTAGTACCACAGTCAGGCAGCTAGACTATTTACAGTTAGTGCAGTGCATCCTGCTCACAGTGTTCAGCTAGATCCGTTCCTGTTATCTTCTTACTGACAGGCAGGCTTGTCTTGTTACAGTATATACAGCTACCTGAATAAAATTACTGGTGTTCTTTTGATCCTATTAGTACCACAGTCAGGCAGCTAGACTATTTACAGTTAGTGCAGTGCGTCCTGCTCACAGTGTTCAGCTAAACCTACAAGTTAGTGGGGTGCATCCTGCTCACAGTGTTCAGCTAAACCTACAAGTTAGTGTGGTGCATCCACCTCACAGTGTTCAACTAAATCTACAAGTTAGTGCAGTGCGTGCTGCTCACAGTGTTCAGCTAGATCCGTTCCTGTTATCTTCTTACTGACAGGCAGGCTTGTCTTGTTACAGTATATACAGCTACCTGAAGAAAATTACTGGTGTTCTTTTGATCCTATTAGTACCACAGTCAGGCAGCTAGACTATTTACAGTTAGTGCAGTGCGTCCTGCTCACAGTGTTCAGCTAAACCTACAAGTTAGTGGGGTGCGTCCTGCTCACAGTGTTCAGCTAAACCTACAAGTTAGTGCAGTGCGTCCTGCTCACAGTGTTCAGCTAAACCTAAAAGTTAGTGGGGTGCGTCCTGCTCACAGTGTTCAGCTAAACCTACAAGTTAGTGGGGTGCGTCCTGCTCACAGTGTTCAGCTAAACCTACAAGTTAGTGTGGTGCGTCCACCTCACAGTGTTCAGCTAAACCTACAAGTTAGTGTGGTGCGTCCACCTCACAGTGTTCAGCTAAACCTACAAGTTAGTGCAGTGCGTCCTGCTCACAGTGTTCAGCTAGATCCGTTCCTGTTATCTTCTTACTGACAGGCAGGCTTGTCTTGTTACAGTATATACAGCTACCTGAAGAAAATTGCTGCTGTTCTTTTGATCCTATTAGTACCACAGTCAGGCAGCTAGACTATTTACAGTTAGTGCAGTGCGTCCTGCTCACAGTGTTCAGCTAAACCTACAAGTTAGTGGGGTGCGTCCTGCTCACAGTGTTCAGCTAAACCTACAAGTTAGTGTGGTGCGTTCACCTCACAGTGTTCAGCTAAACCTACAAGTTAGTGGGGTGCATCCTGCTCACAGTGTTCAGCTAAACCTACAAGTTAGTGGGGTGCGTCCACCTCACAGTGTTCAGCTAAAGCTACCTGTAGAAGGTTGGTGGTGTTCTCATACTACAGGCAGGCAGTTGATTTTGCTAGCTGCAGTATCAGTACATATATATATATATATATATATATATATATACATATCCCAGCTTAGTGCAGCTACAGGCCATTAGTATGTCTGGAAAGCCAAGAAGGAGAGGCAGACAGTCACAAGCCAATAAGAGAGGGCAAGCAGGCTCTGTGTCTAGTGCTGGTCGTGGAGACGGTGCATCCTCATCAGCACGTGGCCGCGGGACACGCTTGGGCTTTTTTTCAGCAGCTGGCCGTGTTGAGCCGCAACATGCGGAAGACTTGGTCGAGTGGATGACCAAGCCGTCCTCATCCTCCTAATCCTCTCTCACCCATGCCCAGGGTACTTTGTCTGGCAAAGCAGCGGCCTCTTCCCTCGGCTCAATGTCATCAGTGACTCCTTCCCTAGCCCCACCATGTCCTCCTGAGGAGTCCCTCGAACTGTTTGACCACAGTGTTGGGTACATGCTCCAGGAGGATGCCCAGCGTTTGGAAGGCTCTGATGATGATACTGAGCTCGATGAAGGCAGTAACATGAGCACGGACAGAGGGGGTGCCCAAGAAGGACAGCAATCTGGCAGCCATGCTCCCGCTGCTGCAGCATACTGCCAGGTTTGCTCCAGTGATGAGGAGGGAGGGGATGATGAGGTCACTGACTCAACGTGGGTGCCTGATAGGAGAGAGGAGGAGGAGGAGGAGGTGGCACATCATAAGGGCAGCACATTGACTGCATCACACCCCAAAGCTCCACATGTGCAGGGCGCTGCAGTCTCTGCACGTTATTCAAAAAGTTCTTTGGTGTGGGCCTTTTTTGAGACGAGTGCATCAGATCGCACCGCTGCTATTTGCAACATATGTCTCAAGCGTATTTCGCGTGGCCAAAACATCTCCCGCTTGGGTACCACATGCTTGACCAGACATATGTTGACCTGCCATGCAGTTCGTTGGCAAGCGTATCTAAAAGACCCACACCAAAGAACAAAGAGGACCTCTCCTTGCTCCTCATCAGCTGAGATTTCCAACCCCACTATACCTTTAGTCCTCTCTGAGACCTGCACTGAGAGGAATGAAGGTGTAGAATTAGGTGTGTCACAGCCAAGTACTTGTGGGCAATCTGCTTTTGGTACACCGACGTCAGATTGTACCAGGCAAATTTCCCTGCCCCAGCTGCTGCACCGCCGAAAGAAGTTTGCTCCCAGCCATCCACATGCCCAGCGGTTGAATGCTAGCTTGGCAAAATTGCTAGCACTTCAACTGCTGCCTTTTCAGTTGGTAGACTCTGCCCCCTTCCGTGAGTTTGTGGAATGTGCGGTTCCTCAGTGGCAGGTACCCAAACGCCACTTTTTCTCACGGAAGGCGATTCCGGCTCTCTACCGCAATGTGGAAGGCAATGTCCATGCCTCGCTGGACAGGGCGATCAGCAGTAAGGTGCATATTACCGCTGACTCATGGTCCAGCAGGCATGGACAGGGACGTTACCTAAGTTTTACGGCGCATTGGGTGACTCTGCTGGCAGCTGGGAAGGATGCAGGACAAGGTGCAGTAGTGTTGGAGGTTGTTCCGCCACCACGCCTCCAAAATGCTAATGATTGTGACACACCTCTCCCCTCCACCCCCTCCTCTTCTTCTTCCTCCATGGCCTCTTCCTGTGCTTTGTCCTCGGAACCAGCGGTGCTCCGTAGCCGTTCAAGGGGCTACACAAGTACGCAGGCCAAAAGATGCCATGCGGTGCTTGAGCTGGTGTGCTTGGGGGACAGGAGCCACACTGGGGCAGAGGTTCTGTCAGCTCTGCAGGGGCAGGTTCAGAGGTGGTTGACGCCACGCCAACTTAAGGCAGGAATGGTGGTTTGCGACAATGGCACCAACCTCCTCTCTGCCCTCCGACAGGGACAAATGACCCATGTGCCCTGTTTGGCTCACGTCCTTAACTTGGTGGTGCAGCGGTTCTTGGGCAGGTACCCGGGCTTACAGGATGTCCTGAGGCAGGCCAGGAAAGTCTGTGTGCATTTCCGCCGGTCATATAATGCCAGTGCTCGGCTGACGGACCTCCAAAAGGAGTTTAACCTGCCCAAGAACCGCCTAATCTGTGACATGCCCACCAGGTGGAACTCAACATTGGCCATGCTGCAGCAGCTGCACACGCAGCAGAGGGCCATCAATGAGTACCTGTGCGACTATGGCACCAGGACAGGGTCAGGGGAGCTTGGTTTTTTTCCCCACGCCAGTGGGCTATGATCAGGGATGCATGCACTGTCCTGTCACCATTTGAGGAGGCCACGAGGATAGTGAGCAGTGACAGTGCATGCATCAGTGACACTGTCCCCCTTGTCCACCTGTTGGAGCACACGCTGCGTGGAATAATGGACAGGGCACTTGAGGCAGAACAGAGGCAGGAAGAGGAGAACTTCCTTAGCTCTCAAGGCCCC